>NW_026054870.1:357030-575211 GCF_022478755.1 Daldinia loculata | reverse complement strand
TTTATATAAAATTAAATATTTTATAAAATTTATATAAATTAATAATTTATTTAAAATTATAATTTTTTAAAAGTTTAGTAAAATTTTATATTTAACAATTTTATAAAAGTTATTAAAAACGTTATTGTTTAAAATATTAAAGGTTTTTTATATATAAAAAAATTTGTTATATATTATTTTATAATAATTTTTATATTATTAAAAAAAATAAATTTTTTTTTAAAAAAATTGCTATTTTAAAAACGTTATTTATATTTTTATTTATTTTTTAATTAAAGTATAAAGTAGTTGGAGTGGGGTTTTTATGGAAGGTATTTAAAGTTTTTGGGAAAATATGGTATATTTTTCCAATTTGATTGAGAAGGTGAGGTAAAAGGATTGTATGAAAAAGGTAAAAATAGTATGAAAATAAATTGATTTTAATTTTAATTGAAAATTTAATTGGGAATAATTGGTAATTATATAAATGTAAGTTGTAAAATTTAAAAGTATAAAAAGATTTAAAAGTATTGTTTAGTAAATGATTATGTTATATTTATTGTTTTTTAGTTATTTAATAAAATTATAATATATTTTTAATAATATTAAAATATTATGTTTTTAATAATATTAAAATATTATATAAAGGTTTTAACATTAATGATATAATTTTCGAAAAAGTAAATTTAATGGTTTTTTATGTTTTAACCGTTATAGCGGGTAAATTTAAAAAATAATAAAAAAAAAAATAAAAAAATAATATAATATTTTTTATTAAATATAAAGTATTATATTAATGGTTTAAAAGTTGTTTATTAAAATAAAATTATTAATTGTAAAGTTTTATTTAATGTGAAACTTAATGAATTAAAAAAGAAAAAAAAAAATCTTTTTTATAAATTATTTTAATAATATAATTAACGTATAAATAAATAAATATAGTAATTTATTTAATAATTTATATAAGTTATTATAATAATGATGTTTATTATTTTTATTTATTTATTATAATATATTTAAATTTATAAAATTAATTTAAGATTTTTTTGATTTTTATATAAATTTATATAAACTTTTTTTAAAAATTAATTAAAATACGTGCATCGGGGTGAATATTAATCCGAAAAATCCCGGATTAATTTTATTAAATTCTTTAAATTTATTTAATTAATGCATAATTATTTTATAATTTTCGGATTAATATCCGTTCCGATGCACGCGTTTTTATAAACTTTTTAAAAATATATATAATAATTTAAATAAAATCCGGAAAAATTCCGGATTAATTTTATTAAAACTTTTTAACTTTTCCCGATATTTTAATATTTATTTAAAAATTTTAATATATTATTTTATAATTTTTATTAATTAAATTAAAAAAAGTTTAATATTTTTTTTAAAACGTTAAAATGTAAGTAAGGTATGTGGTGCCCAAAAGTCACGGGCCACATACGATGTGGCCGTGGTGGCTTTAAAGGCTTAAGTCACGTGAAAGTGGAGTGGGCTGTACAATTAGGAAAGTTGGGCTGTACAGTTAGAGTTACTGCTAAGGTATGTACCTAAGCGCTCGGGCCAATTCATTTTATCTGACCGCCTAAATTGACCTGCCGTTGCTTCCGCCCTTGCTTCCGCCCTTGTTTCCAACTCCTCCCTATTCACACACATTCACAACACACATCGCACGCACATCTATTCTTTGTTATCACCGAACATATTACATTTCGCTTCGTTGCGTTTGTAAATGTCCTTGTCCATCTACTCCATCGAGTTTATAACGCGATAACACTAACTTGCCTCTCCATATTCTTCTCTTTGCAGAGTTCTTTTGGGGTTTGCTACTAACCTTTTTGTTTCTACCAAATCCTTCTCTGTAATTTACGTACTGAACCATCTTGACTACAATGTCTTGGGCAGCACCACCTCCGCCTGGCGTTCAAGTAACGCCTTACGCCTATCCTACTACTCTTAGTATGTGCTTTCCCCCTTATCTGACAAACCCTCCAAATAAATCTGATGCTAATACTGGTCTGTTTGATAGATGCCGCATTCACTGCCGTTCCAGTTCGTCAAGGCTTTGGTCAAGCATACCAAGCTCCATCTCAGTATAACTATTCCGCTCCTGCTAATCCTCAATCAACAACCACTATGGCTGCTTCATCGAATCAGCAACCCCAGCAGCAGAAGTTTGACTGGCCAGATTCGGTGCGCAGCTATGTGCAAAGGTCCTTCCAGTCATCAAATCTAGATCCTAGCGTAACCCGTGCCGAAATGGAAGCCAAGTTGAAGGATACTATCAGGTACACTCAGGATTGTGGAACTATGTACACTACGGATTGGGACAACATGCCTTTACCGCAAACATTAATCAAGAATGAACGCCAACAAGCGTTGATGCAGTCTATGGCACCACCCATGGTGTCAGAGACAACTCCTACCTCTGTTGTCGCTCCTATTAACCCAAAGAAGAGGAAGTCTACGGATCTCAGCGGACCCGAACAGACCAACACCGCTTCAGTACCGTGGCGTAGCACCAGAGCGCTTTCCCTCGAAGATCGAATTACCAAACCGTCGATGGAAGGTCCGTTACCGGCCAAAAGTAAGTTCCAGAAGAATGTCGAGAAGCGACAGCGCCGCGGTGATGGTGGATACCAGTCTACCTACCGATCTCCTAGCCCGCCACCCCCTACCGGACCTATCGTCGGACTCAACGAATCCTTGGAGAAGAGATATCTGCGCTTAACCGCTGCACCAAAAGCAGCCGATGTTCGACCTGAACGTATCTTGCACCAGACGCTAGACTTACTTAAGAAGAAGTGGCGGAAGGACGGCAACTATAACTACATTTGTGATCAGTTTAAATCGCTACGCCAGGATCTGACAGTACAACGCATTAGGAATGACTTCACTGTTTCTGTTTATGAAATCCATGCCAGAATTGCCTTGGAGAAGGGGGATCTCGGTGAGTATAATCAGTGCCAGACTCAGCTACGTGCTCTTTATAAATCGGGTCTGAAGGGCAATTCTATCGAGTTCAAGGCGTATCGTATTTTGTATTTCATCCATACCGCAAACCGGTCGGCGTTGAATGACGCCATCGCAGATCTAACTACAGCAGAGAAAGAAGAGCGACCGATCAAGCATGCTCTGGACGTACGTTCAGCCCTCGCTTTAGGCAACTACCATAGATTTTTCCAGCTATATCTTGACGTTCCTAATATGGGAGCATATCTCATGGATATGTTTGTCAAACGTGAACGACTTGCTGCACTCGCAAACATGTGCAAGGCGTGAGTAGTATTGTCCCTACCTCTATAGAGAAAACTTGAATACTAACTTGGTGACAGATTTAAACCAGATCTGAAGCTTCGTTACATCACTGAGGAGTTAGCCTTCGAGTCCGATGCTGAAGCTGCACAGTTCATTATCGACTGCAATGGCCAAGATCTGCTTCAAGAACGGCAAGACTATATTGCCTTTCTAACCGGAAAGGCTGGGATGTTATTCGAGACAGCCAGAAATGAGGCGTTCCGTAGAGTCGACCTCAAGGGCCAGATTTGATTCGTCTGCCAAATTCTCTTTATATCTTTTGTTTTTTCTCCCTCCGACACGACGCTCTTCACATCTGGTCTGATTGCATCGCATCACTACACATTACTCCCTCGTAGACATTCCTTTGCACACTTCCGACCAGCAGCATTCGTTGATTTGACGAGACATGTCGTTCGAGATAGGCGGCTCTGGATATCGAACTTGGTTTTCCCCGAGTATGAATCTATGACGCGGCTATTGAACATTTCGTTCGATCGATCTTATGAGGCGCAACGCGTCCACCCACGAAAATATCTTACATTGACTTTCAATTACAGTAAAAACAGTCGTGGTCCGGTTTGGCATAGGTGCCTGGTGGGACGTTTGATAAGGAGGGTCAGAATTTTTCAATGTTGGCGTTGGTCATGGAGACGAGGTTTACGGCACAAGGTCCTCGCGGACTCCGGTCATCATCGGTGAGGCGCATTTTGGTTCTGCTCTGAGCATTTAAGGAGTTTGGCGTTACTGGACCGAGTGGCCTAGTTACTTTACCGATACCCTCACACGATAGAGACTGGTCGTGTGCATTAGTTACTCGTCAGCTTCCGTAAGGTTGGAATTGCATGGAAATTTTTAGCAAGAGGGATCGACGGTGGGAACCGGTTGAGCCATAGATAAAATATCCGTAAAGTTAGCCTACGGAAAGCATTTCTATGCTGTCCATAATATAATTCGAGTTTCAATACATTCTTCTCGGTGTGAAATGTTTGCCTCTATTGTTTCATGGAGTCAAGTGTACCAAAGGGGCTATTTGTGTTAGACTAAAACATCATTACTTTAACCTAGGCCGAGCTCTTTGATACTCTCAGGCATTGGGCGTCCTCTACGGTCGAAATCTTGAATTTGATAGCTTGAGAGGCTATGTGAAAACATATTCATTAAATTTGGACCGTTTGATATGTTATTACTTACAAAACACAATGATAAGCGTATATTGCCGAAGCTCACGTATAATGAAGATAGGAACGTATAGCTTACAAAAACACTCTTCCTAGAACTTAGCACCTAGCATTTTTGGTAACATAGATCTATACTCTCAGTATAGGTGGTTATCGAGTGAGTAACATATCATAGTCTTGCACCGCCCTATAATCAGCCCATTCATTTATTATCTTTCGTCCACTCCACAAGGCTTCTCTCAGATCCGGTAGTAGCCTTTAGACCGAGGGGAGCTGACGGAAGCTTTACAAACCTAAGACATGCAGCCGTCGTATGACCTTATCCCACGCAACTCGAGCTGGTTTTTTTCTTCTTCTTTCTTGTGCGCTGCCTGCCGGTGGACTCACCTTGGTCTATTCCCTTGGATGGCTGTGGGTGGTGGTGGTAAGTCGGTCGGTAGAGAGGGAGGGAGGGAGAGGTAAGTACATCATGTGGACAGTGAACGTCGCATTACACGCACGCAAGCGCGAGAGAGACGATCGCACGGCCTGAGCTAGAGGGCCCGCCCGATACGGGACCAACGAAAGGCACCGGTTCGAAGCCGCGGGTGCTCCCGTACCCTAGCAAGTGGCGGCACAAGCGCGACGGGAAGGCGCACAGGCGAGAGTTGCCCTACGTACGTTTGTGCGCAAGGTAGGTTTTTTTTTCTTTTTTTGCGCGGCTCGACATGCCACACGGGAAGCTAGTTGGTCCGAGTACGATGTCTCGTGCGCCTTGAGTTGCTCGAGCTTGTGCTTCTTTCCGCCTGTGCGAGTGCGAAGGGGGCTGGTTGGCCGCCTCGGGGAGGCCTGGGCTGGGTGAGGAGGAGGACTCGAGCTTTAGGTGTGCGGGGGCTGGAGGGAGAGGGAGAGCGAGTCCCATGGATACGAGTTGTCGAATTTCAAAAATCTTGATATTCTACCTTGATATCTGCTTGGATGGAATCGAGGTCCGTGAGCTGAGGAGTAAGGGGAAATCTGGGGTCTGGCCAGATCGTAGCTTTGGCCTCTACGACTAGATAAGCCTCATCGCATGATTTGTTTCCCCGGGAAGAGATCTGTCATATCTATCGCGTGGCCTGATAATCTACATCACATGCAAGACGACCGAGATTTAAACTGTTGATCTCGAGGATACCTAGGGGCGATTTACCTGGCTGGAATGGGAGCACAGACGTGCAGCAGCCATCTCATCCCTAGATAGGATAGGGAACAAATGACGTGCATATCCCATCCCTCACGTAAATTATTGCAAAGACGGGCCGTCTTTTTTCAACGCCGTTACTTTGTTTCAGCGCTTGGTCCAGTTTCACGATGTCGGGGAATCGCCGTCGGGACGAGATGATCCGTGCTTCCGCGCATCGTATTAGGTACGGGTTAAGACATCTATTTTCCTCCGTTTCCGAACTATTCTCTTCCGCGTCTAGGAGTTGTTTTTTCACGTGTCTCTATTCACGTGTCTTTATGCAGCTAGAGTTGTTAAAGGTAAGATATATCCGTGCTATGCAGAGGATTGCCTTCCTAGTACGTGTTGGTATAGGTAGCTGTCAACCTAACTTGGGCGTTCTGGAAGTATTCCGGAGGGTCCCGGGTTGACCGGAGCTGGTCCGGACAAGGGCTATTTTCATGCATTCCTACATGCCAATTATGTAGAACGCTGGGTAAGGTAGCCAAGCTAAGGATATTGGCATAATCATATGTACCTGTTAGCTAGGTACGTCATTTAATGACTGAATTATTGCGGCTAGTATTCATCCCTAAAAAGCCTCAAGGTGCAGTCTCAATATGCGTGAAACCTCAAAAAAGAAAATACAATTAGGCCTCCTACGGAATTAACAATGGCACCTGTTTTAGTAGGTGTATGTGTGTGTGTCTACCGAGAAGATCTGTCGGATCTAGCGAATAATTAGTAATGTTTCACTAACCAATAATTCGGCGAATTTGTAATTTAGCATTGCATCTTAGTGGCTGTTATAAATCGTAAAAGTGTATGCAGGAACGGTGAGTGGGATAGGGAGAGTTGGAGAGTTGGAGAGTGCGTGTAGTAAGATCATGTGCTGTTTCAGGGGCCGCCCTGCCGCCCTGCCGCCCTGCATATTTTATAGTCGCATTTGCTTCAGTCTCGCGTTTATTGGGTTGCATAAAAAGCATTGCCAATAATCCTGTTGTCTTTAACGAAGTTGGCAATACCAACAATAGCGCCGACTGTTCTCTAGAAAGTCGTATATGGATTTCTATACCCACTGTAAAAAAGGATAGCTCAATCCGATCCGAGTGCTACAAATTTGGGTCCTCGATGATGATTTTCGCCATCAGGACGCATATGTACTACATGTACGTAAGTGGCCATGCACGCTGCAAGGTACGATGTCGAAGTTGGTATGTAGGTAGAAAAGATCTCTCCGGCCGTGGAGCACGCGCAGGGGAGGTTCCTGAAGCTCGGGCATCGAAGCCAAGCCATGGGTTCCATTTGCTGGGCGTGGAGCACAACGTCCCGGTAACGTTCTGATTGCGACGTCGTGTTTTGGGTTGAAGGACCGAGTTTGAAGGAAGGTTCCCCGGCTACCGGTATTGGAGAGATGTGGCTTCGTTTCCAAATGTTTGACTCCGACTGGCGGATTTAAAGTACCTAAAAGAAAAAAGAATAGAGGTAATTATTGTGATTGTGATAGTGGAAGAGCGGTAGATACCGTAGCGGTAGAGCGGATGCTATTCTAGGGGGTGCCCTGGCAATTAGGGCCACTCCGAGCCTAAACAATGCCCAATGCCCAACCGGTTGGAGACTGCTTTACGAAACCACGAAGTAATGAAGGCCTATCGGAGTTACGCTTTTCTGGTAACTAGGTAACGGAAGTAGGAACTGGATGGGTTAGCAAGAAGCAAACTGGTATGAAAAAAAGAATCATGATCTAGAATATAGACTAATTTAGTACGTGGATCTTGTTCGACAAGTGTTGCGATTTTCGGAATGATTTATGCGATCTCCATGTGTCGTCAGTCGATCAAGCAGAATCGATTGTTAGATTGTTTGGGGGCCTCCTTTTTTATTTTCTCTCATTCTTATTCTTATTAGAGGGGAATGTGGCCATAAGTGGTCATGGCGGGGTGAGGGGCTAAACGGAAGTGGAGGGGCAAACAACCTTGAAAACAAGCTCTATAATATTTAATTCCAGGGTACTGAATGGAGGGCTAGTGCTTCATTACGGGTAACTAAACTTAAGGGATTTTAAGTACATGCACTTGTTGGAATGGGTACCTCCTAAGGTTGTCATGCGATAATCGGTTGCGGTTGCGTAGCGGACTTCTCAACTTAAAAACCTTTTTTTTTTGTCATATTAAACCTTGTTACTTTCATTTCTTCTCTATAAGGTTTTATATATTGTACATCATTGATATTAAATTGTTAATAATCAATTTGATATATTCATCTCATATCTGGTAATATTCTACCTAGATATAGCTATCTATACAATAATATGACTTATTCCCCATCTTACATTTGCTGTAGGGACCTGAACTACAGGGCTAGCACGCGCTAAGGTTGTCTTGTAGCAGTACCGGGCAGTCTAGGTCGCCCTAGCTCTTTTAGTCGGATCTTTTTGAAAGCACCCCACTACCCACCCATGCGTGAAAGTTCTTTCGAACATTGAATTCTCCCTTGTCCCGTTTGGGTCACGGTAGCTAGGTACGTACCATTGCCCGTGCTGCTCCTGCTTGTGGGCATGGACATAAATGGCATGCAGGCTATCCGCCCGTTCAAAATGCATTGAAGGGCAGGCATGTCCGTCAAGGGCCACTTATAACCCATGGCGCACACACCTACAAGTAACCCACAACTCAGCCTACCCAATCTGCTAACGCCCGACTTAATTTATCCCACTTTTTCGACGTTTCCACCTTGTTCTCCCAGCCAGTCACTTCAAACCCACCCCATCCCAGTTAAGCGCAAAGCAGTCAGTCATTCTCAAATCTAGCCAGTCTTGTTCCTCTCCTCCTCTTCTTCTATCTTCCTGACCTCACTCAATCTCTATAAGATAGCCTGTCGATAACTTCTTACATTCCCACTATCAGGACGATAAGGCGACGACTGGACTGACGATAGCAGAACATACGATACTAGCATTAACGCCGGAGCTAAGTCTATAACGTGCGTGTCTGCCACGGGTATTGACCAGCAAAACAATTAATATCCGACCCACTATTGTGACTGTTGGGAAGGAGATAAAGAAACGGCGAATCCGTGAAAGAAAGAAATACCTAGCGAAAAGGCTATCGCAGGGTAGGCAGTGCTATTAACCACTATCGGCCCAGGAAAAGGAAACAATCGCAATCTTTCCTTTTTTTCGCTGCTTATTTGTTCGATATCGACTGGCCGACAAGTATACAAGCTGAAAAAAGTAAAATAAAAATAAAAATAAGGGAACCTTACCTAACTTTCGAGGATTTGGTTTATTTTCCCTCTCCATTACGTTGCGAAAGGTCTCACCTTGACGCACCTCAACTACTCGATCCCACCGGCTGAACTCCCGCGACTTTCTTCGCTTCATTGCGATTACACGTTGTCGCACTGATTCAGACCCGTTGTCGAACAGGACCGCGAGACTCTGCTGCGTTCGCGTAACCGTACCTGAACCTTGGGGATAGCCCAGTCTGCCATTTCTGGCCTGCGCCCATTCCTTCTTGGATCCTCCTTCGCCGCCTCCGCCTCCTTCTGCTTGACTTCGCAATCCACAAGCTTCCGAATCTGTACAACGATGAAGGTGCGCCATTAAATCTAAGAACCCCTCCTCTGTTTGTCTTGATTTCGTCGCGTGATTACCTTTCCCTTCTGCTAAATATGCATTCAAACGTGCCTGGCCATCGGTCGCAATCATGTCGCGTTCCAATCTACATGGCGACTTGGTCGCATCGGTAAATGCCGTGGCTAACGTTATGCGCTCTATTCAGGCTCTGAGAAGATCCATCAAGGGCGAAAAGGATAGGCCTCAGGTCTCCATCGCTCCAAAGTCTGCAGTTGCCATTGTTCCCCCTAAAAAGGTTGGCGATATTCGCTCCTGTGCATGTTGTTTTCTTTTCAGTTCTCGTTTATTTCTTGACCCACTTTTGTCACATTGGACACGATGCTAATGCCCGAAACATCCATAGGTCATTAGAGCCCTTTATGATTACGAGGCAACTACTGCCCAGGAACTGAGCTTCTCGAGGGGCGATTTCTTTCACGTTATCGGTCGCGAAAACGACTCGGATTGGTATGAGGCATGCAACCCGGCGCTTCCTGACGCTCGAGGTCTCGTTCCGGTAGCTTTCTTCCAAGCCCTTGGGCGTACCGAAAGAGATAGTGGATCATCAGACCCGGGTCGCCCGTTGACCTTGAAGAAGGACGACCACGATTCTGGATTTTCCGAGACCAACGCGTCGACTATACCTCCTACACCGGCGTTGAGTCAACGTAGTTCTAAGTCGGGCACTAAAAACGGAGCTATGGTTTATGGAATTGTGATGTACGACTTTCAGGCGGAGAGGGCGGACGAACTAGAAGCGAAAGCTGGTGAAGCAATCATAGTGATCGCGCAATCTAACCCCGAGTGGTTTGTCGCCAAACCGATCGGTCGCCTAGGAGGCCCCGGCCTCATTCCTGTTTCGTTCGTAGAAATTCGAGATATGTCGACGGACACGGCCGTTCAGAACCCCCACGAGGCTGTGAAACGAGCCGGTGTTCCTAAGGTCGAAGAGTGGAAGAAGATGGCTGCCGATTACAAGAATAGTAGCATCACGTTAGGCAAATTTGAAGCTGGTGGCCAACCGGGTCTGGAACAGGGTATGGAACGGATGAGCTTGCAGCCGGGTCCCAATCGCCAGAGCCAACAGCAGAACCCTTCACTCGTAAGTAATCGCTGATTACTGCACGTGCGCATCAGGATATACTGACATAATTCAGCAGCAACAGCAGTTTAATGGATATCAGCAGCAAGCCCAACAGCAACCCCAAAATGCCGCGCAACAGAATCAGTACGCTTCAAAATCATCTTCACAATTATACGCGCCTTTATCAGCGCGGATACCGCGATACTGCTTTGCTGAGGACAAATATTGGTTTGTGATCGAAGCAACCTTAGAAGATGGCCGGCACTGGGAGCTTTCGCGTTATTATGAAGACTTTTACGATTTCCAAATCGCCCTTCTGACCGAGTTCCCCGCCGAAGCTGGAAATACCGGCACACATAAGCGCACATTGCCGTACATGCCCGGTCCTGTTAATTACGTGACCGACGCAATTACGGAAGGACGACTACACAATCTAGATGCATACGTAAAGAACTTACTGGGACAGCCGCCGTATATCTCGAAGTGCAACTTAGTAAAACAGTTCTTTGCTCCGAGAGAGGGAGATTATGAGATTGAGCCGAACGGCGACGAATATAGACTATCTGGGGGGTCCCGCTCGTCAGTAGATTCACCAAGAGATGATAACTCGCGGCAGTCGTCAAAGAACAATCTGAATGGGAATGGGTACTCCGGGTTATCGGCGGCTCCAAGACAGATGCAAAATGGTCAGCCGCAGATGACTCGACAAACGTCGTCGCTTTCCCAACCCTCACAAACCTCGCTATCACCAGGGATCAGCCAGGGAGGGCCATCTCTCAAGGTCAAATTACATTTCAACGACGACACGTTCTTAATACGTGTACCATCTGATACCAACTTTCAACAATTATACGAGAGAATTAGAGAACGAACCAAGGTTTCCAGCCCAGACCAAATCCAGCTCTTCTACCGAGACGAGCAGAGTGGTGACAAGCTCAGTCTGCTGAGCAACAACGATCTTAACTATGCTCTAGAGCATAACGAAAAGCTAGTTGTTTTTGTTGAACAGGTATAAGGCTTTTAAGGACCGGTCGATACCCCCAGAATATTTCCATATACAATATACCCAATGCGCTTCGTTCTACTAGAATTTACACCCGACAATTCAGCAGCTGCTTTTGAATTGGATGCAGGATGCAGGATGCAGGATGTATCCTGAACTCCCCGGCAACCTTTAGCCGTGCTACCCTAACATAACTACCCAAACCTACAGTACACGAATACTATCTGTGTTCTTGGAATAAGTAGCAATAGTCTACGTTATAGTGGTTAGAGTAGCGTTGTCTAGTGGTACGCGCATTCGCTTAAGGTAGTTGAATGACTGAATGGTTCGAGATGAGTTACTCTTACTGCGACTGTCTAATACCGTTTTCTATGTCATAACCCCTTACTCACATGGATCTTTTTTCTTCTGAAATCTTCAAAAATCTTTCCTTTCAGCACCGGACCGGGTCGAAGAGGGTATTTATAGGTTAGCCTTTCTTCAATTTTTTTATACGGTATACCTTACGGTTTGGCGTGGACACGGTTGCTTTTTCTTAGGGGAACAATTTTATTCGGGCTTCTTATTCTTCTAGTTATATTTACAACTTCTGAACTTCTTTTTATTAACCCTTCCCCCGAGTATTATCTACTGGACGCGGAGATGGATAAATGATGGAATGGGATAATGGAATAGGCGATAGGTCGGAGCTATCAGGTGGCCGAAAGGTGTTCAGTAGAACCTGGGGAGGAAGACATGTCGTAGGACATTTACTCTTGAGGACATGGGGAAACTACAGGCAACCCCTTGGGCAAATGAATGAGGTAGCCCGGGATCTAGGTAGCGGAGAGACATGACATAACGTGAATGTTTGCTTCCTGCCTCGAGACACTTTTACGATAGCTCTAGAGAACGAATAAAAATGAACGTTAAAAGATATTTAGTTATTTCTTGCTCTTGGTGATGGTGATGGTATTGGCTAGTAGAGGAGGTTACATGATTCGTGACCTAGTTCCAGGCTCTGATTCCAAAGCTGCTTACCCGGAAGTGCGAGTAGTACTATTAGCCTCTCCCAAATACATATAGTTATGTACATGTAACTAGATGAGTATTCTTCCATTGATTCAGAAGATGCTAGCTGTTAGCTACTTACCTCGAAAATGCCTTATAGCCCTTTCGCACATGTCAAAATCGAGGATCATCAAATCATTTTAACCGTAAATATTACTGATAAACCGGTGCGTTTAGGTAAAATACGAGGTGAATCCTTTGGCCTTGCTTAATTGCACATTTTACCTTCAAGTCAGGAGGCTACATTCGTGTTCTTCTATGGTGATATTTTTGTGCTAGGTTTATCTATTCCAATGTCCGGTGAGGTGAGCATTCTTGATAACGGTGTAGTGAGTTATGCATCGCGAATCCCTTATACCCACCTTATGTACAGTAGTGTTTAACAGGTACGTGACTAAGGGCGCATGTCCTAACTGAGGGTCCGTTCGGTGTACCTTGACGGTGATTGCATAGGAAATAGCGCTCTGAGCGTTAAAAGTTTTAAGCATAAAGTCGTTCAATGCAATGTATGCACAGACCATCGGTTTTTATGCCCTATAATTCTGTAGACCCACATATCAATTGGATAGAAAGCGCAGATGGCCCCTGCACCCCTCACACCTGCTGCGGTTGCTTGCACAAAAAAACCTCTCAAACCACAAAACTTCGCGCCCCGATTTCTTCTTCTTTCATTAACCCCCTTTACATCCAAAACCCGGGTTGTGCTTCGTTTACAGGATTAGCCGGCAAATTTCATTGAATCAATTGAGATTTCACATCATCAACCCTTCTAAAAGCTGACTACCGATCTATCCAATATGTCGGACGTTGCCGCTGTCCCCGACGTCCCGGACACTCCTACCGGCGCGACCACGCCTAAGGAGCGTCATTCTCTCACCCTTGATCAGCGTCGCGCTCTTCGTCGTTGGGCACACTCCCAAACTACCCGACCCTCCCACAAAGCCTGCATTGAATGGTTCTACAGCCAGTATGGTCAGAATATTAGCCAGAGCACCATCAGTCACTCATTATCACCCAAATACGCGCGTCTTGACAACGACAATCAATTCAGCGGATCTCGTCTGCGCTTTGGTAATTGGCCCGACGTAGAAAAGCTTGTTCTTTTATGGCACAGCCAAGTCGTCGCCTCCGGTCGCAACCCTTCTAATGAGGAACTTGCTGAGAAAGCAAAATCCATCTTCCAGCAACTCCCCCGCTATAAGGACGAAACTCCTCCCGAGTTCTCCCCTGGCTGGATTCATCGCTTCAAGAAGCGTTACGGCCTACTTATTCGACGCCAACGCCGCCATGGCAATGCCTCCAATCCTGCTGATGATATTCCCTACCTCATTGACGCGGTTCCCCGTTTCATGAACATTAGTGCCGAGACCAGCCCAGCTGCCATTCGCGACGCAGTTCTTCGCGTTGTCGGCGTCGAAGCTAGCCTCTCGACCTGTGCTCAGGTTCGTGACGAAGTTGTCCGTCGCCTTGAGAACCCCTCTCCGGCCCCTCTCCCCACCCTTGCCGGCGCAACTATCAACCCTGCCGAGCCCAACGCCTTTGCAGGCACCGAAGACCCCGAGGTGGTACTCCAGAACGCCCTACGTGCCATGCAGCAAGAAGAAGAGGACGCCGAGGCAGAGGCTGCTGCCGTTCGTGAGCAGCGCGAGCGGCAAGAGCAGGGTCTCCCTCCCATTGCGCCCAGCCTGCAAACACCTGTACCTCAACAACGAAGTAGCGCACGCTTCACTCCTGCCGGACCTGAAGATCCCGCCTTAACCTTGACTCCCATCTCAAGCGGTAATGCCCTGGGTGGTGCTGATCGTCCTATTCGATGCCCCTTCTGCGTCAACCAGCGCATGCTTCGAAGTATCAAGGAGGCAGTAGAGCATATGAGCACTCACGTTGTCGTTTGAAAAGGCATTAATTATATGAAGTATCTTCACCATGATCAAGCCTATCAGCATATTCCATTGGCATTATTTATATCCCTAATGGGAGGTCCTTTGTGACTACATTCCAGAACGGGAATCCTTGTCTGTACAACTATGACCACAGTCACGAAATCAGGGGCTATGAGGCGTTAGGGATTTTTCTTTGCCTTTTCTTGTCGTGTAGGACGAGGCGGGCCTACATGATACGCAATCACACCGACATACAACCCACACACAAAGGCCCTAAGGGCCTGAACTCATTATAGGGTACAGAAGGGACATGGCACTTTTGGCGTTCGGCTTGTCGTTTTGGCAGCACAAAGGGGGGCTGCTTGTTTCTATTTTTTATTATTACACGCTCTGCTCGCGTGCATGCTAAGTGGTGGTGGTCGGAGGTGAAAGTGAGATGTCTCAAAAGAAAGGAGGAGACGGCGGGCAGGGCGTGTGCATCACCGGTTCGGATAGGCTTTAATACCATTTGATTTATGCTTCTTACATCTTATGCTTGAGATTCTTTGATGCTGCATGTGCTTTTTGACTTCCTATAGTTTAGGCGTTTATTATTCTCACCTGGTGAGGAGTGCATAGGTATGCCCAACTTTTACATGATGATCCCGCTAGGGTACCAAAGACCTGGGAGCTCTAGTGGTGAGGGGAGGTTGGTTTAATGAATATTCAATATTGTCATTTTTTTTATTGTGCATGGCTTACATGCAATGCATCCAATAATCAATCCCAACCTACCTCTTAATAGCACGGTCTTACTTAACGTAAGAGTAATATCAAAGTTACCAAAGCTTTAGGTAGTTATTCTTTTTATTTCTATTATAATATAAGTACGTAGTTACTTGATAATATGTCCAAGTTCCTCTTTTTCGATGGGCCTCAACATCATTACCTCGAGGCAACTCCAACTCCAACTCCAAATCCAGATCCAAACTCCGTTATCTAACCCAAACAACGCCGCCCGTTCGCGTATGGTATATATGTATAGGTAACATAAAACAAGCAAGTAACCAACCAACCAACCAACCAACCAACCTAATCCTTCCCAATCTTCTCCTTTAGACCGATGCCGCCATAACCGCGACATGTAAGTATGCAAAGTCTGCCCCCGAAACGCCCCAAACATGCAAAGCCGCAACACCCTCCTAGCCAGTATAGGATCGTAAGTAGTTTCGTCATGATACCTGAGCCATTCCCCCCTTGCCCCTATCCAGCCAAATGTAGAACTCCAATACTCCGTGACGTGGTGTCGTGTAGTGTAGTACCGTATCGTGTTATAACGTGAACAAAAAAAAAAAAAAAGGTGTGTAAATATCCAATTCTTAATGAATAGGATGGAAAAAAAAAAGACATTATATAAGTATGCACGTCTGCAGCAGATCAATAATTACCACCGCTATTACACCCACATCAAATTCCTCCCCTGCTGCCGATTCTGCTGCCACAGCGGCCTATTCCCCATACCATTTCCCCTAGGCGGACTCTGGCTTCCGCCCGGGGACTCGGCGCCGGAGCGCAGTGCTCCGCCGTCGGTAAGTGGCTGGCGGTCCTCCTCGAGCTCCTGGGTGCCGATGCCCGCGCTCATGTACGCGCGCGAGAAGTCGTCGATCTCGGTTGGCGTGGGGCCTTGGCTGCTGATGATACTAGGGTCGGACTCGCGGTCGCTGTCCTGGTCGTGCGGGTTCTCTTCTTCCGCGACGGGGGTGAGCCCTGTTCCTACGCCCATGGGGGGGACTAGGCGCACGGTGGGAGGGTGGTAGCGCAACGGCTGGGAGAAGCCACGGGGTTTTGGGGCAGTCCTTGCGGGTGCCATGCCGGATTCTGCTTGGGGTGGTGGCGGCTCGGGGACCGAGCGGTAAGGTTGACTGGTGTATTGAGTTAGGGGTCTCCTGTCTTCCTCTTCGTCTTGCCACGAAGGGAGCGGTGCAAATGCTGCGCCGTGATTTTTAGGACTGCACGATGGGTTAGCTGGGCTCTTAGTATGTAGTACAAATTAGAGACTCACCCGATATATTCCGTCCTGGGCGGCGCATTTGTTGGTAAAGGCCCAGGACCTTCGCGGTTGTTACCACGCCGCTTCCGCATGAAGAAGAGGACTATGGCAACAATTATCGCTATCAGAATGGCGGCTCCGCTGATGGAACCCCCGATGATAGCCCCCCTATTAGTCCCACCGGCTCCTGCCGCCGCCGTGGGTGAACTAGAATCGGTGGGTGCTCCGGCACCAAACGAGGATGTTATACTCGGCCAGGTAGTCGTGCCAGTAGTCGATGAAGGTGATGTTGTGGATGAAGACGAAGATGTAAGTGAAGATGAAGATGTAAGTGAAGATGAAGTAGAGGTTGAAGATGTTGATGACGATGAAGAGGATGTAGGCCAAGATGAGGATTGTGATGAGGACGATACGGAGGATGGTGACGACAGTGGAGACGAATATTCAGAGACAGACGAAGGGTCTGTTGTAACTGAGGGTGTTTGTGACGTTGGTGATGCTGTATCAGACCCACTAGGGGGAGGAGGATCCGGGTTAGGGTCCTCCGTCGCACTCGAAGGCTGGGACCCGATGGAAGTAGGCTCGGGAAGGACTGACGGCAATGCCGTCAGCGGCACTGCTGTCTCTTCGAGCACCAAGCTTGTCATGCCATCGACGGATGTTTCGACAGTAGTACCCAATGATGATGCGGTTCCGCAACCAAACTGGAAATACCCGCCAGCAAAGTTATTCCTGTAGCACACGTCCGACCCTTGACACGTATACACGTAAGGGTTGATTTCTGTTTGCAGTTCGCTGTTCCGGTCGACACAACCAGTAAATATACCCGTCGAGCAAGCTCCGCCGTCCGGACAGCAGCCCACCATACCATGATCCTGCTCCAATACGCAATGGGACCCTGCCGAGCATGTCGCAGGTAGGTTTGGATCACCCCCGATAAAGCCGCATACGGTGTTCTGTCCCTGTCTTCGTAACAAGTCGGAAAGTAAGACTGGAGCTTCCGTTGGCCGCGGAAAAGGAAAAGGAACGACATTCAACTCATGCAGCTCAACAGTTTTCGTCTGTCTGGGCAGCACATGACCACTCGTCAACTTAAACGCCGCGCTGAGAAGGAGAGCAGCAGTAGCCGGCGGAAGGCGTAGAAAGCCGGCGTTGGATACTGAGTGAGCCATGATTCAAATCCAGGACCAGACGACCGGCCAAGTTGGGATCGTGAGAGAGTACAGTAAATTCCAATCCAAATTGGCATCAAGATCGAGAAGGAATAAGAAAAGATGGATGTCGATGAGAAGGGTCTTCTTTAAAGAAAAAGAGGCGAAGGCAGGCAATGTAGCAGTCAACTACTGCACATGCGCGACCAGGGTGTTGCACAACAAGGCTGAGACCTGCTCAAGATTGCTTCTTGTCTGCACGATCTAGAAATAGGTACCTATAGCGTCGTGCTGTCTTACAGCATCTAGCAGCGGCTCCTATCCATAGCACAGGCGGCACAAGTCATGTAAGCTGTGCATGAAAAGGGTTGGATGAAAATAAAAAAGAATGTTTCGTTCTGGTTATCTGATACTTAGTGATGGAAACATTGAAACATTCTCTCGGTTCTTTTGAAGAATGTCTATCAACGGTAATTGTGGCATAAGCATTGCCACCGGCAGAATCAAGTTCCCTCTATGTTCGCCAACACGCCAACACGCCAACACAATACCTATACCAGCGATCGGCGCATCTGTGGAAAAGCCAATCGGTCCCAGGGTTCTTCGCTACACGGCCGCCGAACCCTGGGCCCTGGCGCCAGATAGTTTATGGGGAAGGCTATGACGAATCATAAAAGTGTATATTTGCTAAAATAGCTTTTTATAGACATGTCTGGCCAATTAAGGTAGATGTGGTAGAATGTACACAGCCACGGGCGGGAAGACGATGAATGGCTCCAGGGATGACAGGGCCGCCGCAGGGGTACTGCCCACCCTTCAACGACTTCGGTAAGATCTTTTTTGTGGTCTAGATTTTACCCTGTAGAAGTGGGCTTGCAGGCTTGCTAAATCAATGACATAGTGACTGTAACCCTGAAGAACGCACCCCGGATAGTTGCCATCGTCACACTTTCTGCATATGTGATTGAGCAGCTCGGTCTTCGCTTCCGCGACCAAGAAAACAGCGTTCAAGTGTAGTAACTGTGCAGCTTCGGTGTTTGTTTAGATGACAAAAAGGTGAAACAAGGTGTACCTGTGATACCGGCCGAACGGTATGAGAGGCTGTTCTGGGCCGTTAGTTACCGCATACCTGCATCTCGGCCCTCTGTTAAGAGTCAATCTGGCTGCGAGAACCGAGTAAATTCTGGATTCCGGTTGAGGCAACCTAAATCGGGTTGAGGCCTTCTAAGCAACTTTATCTTGAGCCAGCAGCATCTCCCGGGACGTTAGGCCGAATATACCAAGCCACCTAGTATAATGCAGGCAGATCGTAGGATGCCTTTGTACCTGCATGGATTTAGTGGCACTTAATAGCAACAACATAGCAGAGAAATCCCGTCGTAGATAATAGCGAGTTGCTAATAGCGAGAATCAGTGTACTCCAATCCGTCCTCTCCCTTCATGGTACATCCTATTTAGGAGTGGAACATGCGATTTCCGGAGCCTATTGAGGGCCCACGCAATAATCCAGCTACAGTGGGTCGAGAAAATAAACGTCAAATGGTAATGTAACATGGTGTATAACGATTTGTAAATTAAATAACTATTTATATTATATAGGTAAAAATCCACTTTTTATATAATAGAATATTTAAACCAATGATATAATTTATCCATATTTTTTTTAAGTTTTATTATTTAAATAACCCATAAAATATAAAAGATAAATTAATAGGTAATTTTAAAAATAAAATGGTTAAAATAAATATAATTAATTACGTTTATAAGTATTTAAATTTAAAATATTACTATAATTATTTTAATTTATAACAGTTATAAATATAAATTTTCTATAATTTTAAATTAAATCCTTAAATTTTAACTTAATTTTATTTTAAATATTTTATTAAAACATGTATATTAAACGGTTTTCCCATATAAAATCGACACTTTTTAAAAATACCCCACTTTAACATTTTTTAATTAATTTAAAAGATTCTTTCAAATAAAAGTAAAAACGCCATTAAATCCGTTTTACATTAGTTTAATTTATTCCATTTTAATATAAAATGTTTATATACAATTTTAAATAAATATAAATAAGTAAACATGGTAACTTTTGGTGTAAAAAAGCCATTTAACGTTTATTCTTTCGAGTCACTGTACCATATCGTATGTCATGCAATCCATGGCGGTTATTCCAGCGTTTTCTTGACTATCTGCACAGCTAAACGCCCGCTACTTGTGAACTTTGAGCATAGTGTGGTACAGCGACGTGGAGCGAAAATTCGGTGGGCCTTCGCGGATGTCCATTGGAGAAGAAACAAGGTCAACCGTGCTCGTTGATCGTGAGTGACTACTAAGTCGATCAATTATCCGATTAGACGATAATCCATAATCCATCCAGATGGGCGGCAGATGGGCGGCAGACAAGACAAGACCCGCAGACTGACGCTACTATGGAATAAGCGGTGATGGATAATGGATACGAAGAATTCCGAATCTAGCGTCTTAAACCATTGGCTACCTATCTGTAAACGAGTCAGAATAGCGTCAAAATAACTGGCGCAGTCTCCTAACAATTATGCTGGTAAGTGCGCCACCTTTTTTGACGTTATTCTGCGAGTCTAAGGGATGCGGTCATTTTTATTTAGTATGGTAGTTGTTGTTGCAACTTGGGAAAATGTTATTCGTTGGTTAAGAGGCGAAAATCTTAAGCGAAGGATAGTTGTCGCCTTCTATTACGAGTTACCTACGGAAAATGTAAAGTGTTGCAATGTAAAACAGGATTAGAGATTCACGATTCCGGGTACCGAAGCTGGAAAGTTTAGCACCGCCATAGATCGATAACGATTTGTGGCGGGTGTGGCAATGAGCCTCGGTACATACTAATGTAGGTACCTGCGGTACCCTGAATGCTCAGTGAGGTAACTCTGCAGGGACATGCATATTTTTATCGAACCAACAACATTTCATCTGATCACCAGGTGCCAATTTAGCTTAAGGGTCTTCGTGACGATATCAAGTTTTGCGGGGAGTTTGAAGGATGCTAAATTTTAGTTACCTCAGTTGACCCCATCGTGAAAGCGCTTATCTCCTTTTCTAGGAAAGTGATGAGATATGGCGAAGGAATCAAGCAAAGCACGGGCCGTTGATGTCTTGATCCCATAGCCACTCCGTACCCAGTTTAACCTCCGCATTTTGCCCTTTGAAACGAATCGTCGTTGCACTCTTTCCGCACATTAATATTCCTTGAACTTCCTACGATCCCGGCTCGTATATAATGAATTTTTAACGTTTATACGCTGTAAAAGGGTTGGCTTAAGCATCTAATTACCCAGGTACGATGCCAATTCGCGTCAAGTCGCGTCCCTTGGCGACCCCGGATCGTGCTTTGTCACCAGTCTCTATCCCCACTGAAGTTCCCCTCCCTGATATCGCACATGAAGATGTCTTCCGCGATGTCGTTAAGAAGCTTTCCATGTAGGTTGATTCTGCTCGGCAACTCAGTTTAAGTTATCACTGATCAACATTGCAGATATGTAACTGGGGTTGTTTATTTGCCAAGCACCTTCGAACAACTAAGGACTACATCGGCTGGTGACGATCTACACGCCCTTGTTGACCATCTTAGCACCCGTGTCACCAATCCCGCAATCGTAAACGCTTTATTGTGAGATGCTTCCTTAATATGGTCTTTAACCTCTATATCAAATTCTACTCTCTTACTCAACTGCTCAATTATGACTAAGCCTTCACGGTGGCAACGTGCTATGACGACGAAAAATCTCAATAGACGACCAATTCATGAACCATGAAATCGTTACTAATAATAATATAGGGCATTGAGATGGCATTACGGCTCGATAAGCGATGGCCGAGGCATCAGTGAAGCTCGTGCAAATGCTTGCGAGATCGTTGCCTGGAGGTTTTTAACTCGTCTATCGGAACGGGAAGCTGTCGAGTTTTGCCTCTATGAGATCCCAGATGGCAGCCAAAGCGATGCAGCCCCTGCCGATGAGCCCGCAGATGGTGGTGAAAGTAATGAGCGTAGCTCTCTACTGCATCGCCCTTCTAGATCTCCCTCACCAGATCGCCGCTCAGACAATCGTTTTGGGTCTGCGAGACGAAGCCAATTGTTTCAATCAATCTCGAAGTTGACTATAAGTCGACATACTAGTGAGGTTGAAGAACTAGAGGATGACCCTACCGAACCTTTTACGCATCTTAACGGCCTAGAAATAGCGGCTATTGCTGATGCAAAGAGGTTTCTTAGCCAGCACGTGGTACAGAAGATCATCACAGGCATTTGGAACGGCGAGATTATCTTCTGGGACCGTCTTTCAGTCCACTCGGAGAAGAAACCCCGGTTTTACAATCCCAGCACAGCCGACCCCTTTTCACGACTTCGAGTACCCAAGTACCTCAAAGCTTATGAGGTTGCGTTCTTCGTTGGGTTTTTAATGTTATACTACAGCGTGTTGATCGAGCAGAATCGTTACGCCATTACCCCCCTAGAAATATTGCTCTACGTCTGGTTTGCCGCCTTCTTCTACGATGAGGTTAGCGAATATATTGATGCCGGATCGATTTTCTATGCGGCAGATGTCTGGAATTTATTTGATATGATAATGATTGCCATCGGAATCGTCTTTGCGGTTTTGAGTAAGCATATGATACTATTCGCTTTCAGTTCGACATAAAATGCAATGTGCTAATCTTCACTGATAGGATTCGTTGGATTATATAGGGCTGATTATACCCTTGTGGATATTGGCTTTGACGTCTTATCGCTGGAGGCCCTCTTTATGGTACCTAGAGTCTGCTCGATATTTAGCTTGTCCCCATACTGGGGTACTTTAATACCTTGTCTCAAAGAGATGGGGAAGGACTTCTTGAAATTCATGGTTCTGGTAGTCATTGTATATGTCGGGTTTTTAACAACCTTTTCTCTCGTCGGGAGGGAGGCATACTCATTTTCGCACATGGCCATGATCGTGACCAAGATCTTTTTTGGGTCTAGTTACGTTGGGTTTGATATTATGGAAGAAATCGACCCCATCTTCGGTATTTTCTTCCTTTCCACTCAACCGGCGTATCTCTTCTAACCTTTCTCCTAGGACCTCCTCTCATGTTAATTTTTGTCACGCTGAGTTCAATCTTACTTATGGGCTCCCTAACGGGTATGCTCAGTAATAGTTTCTCAAGAGTTATTACGCACGCTCGCGAAGAGTATCTCTATGTCTACAGCGTATACGTGCTTGAGGCATCAACCAGCAACAGGCTCACACATTTCTACCGTAGGTGGCTCCTCTTATTACATCTATATGTGTCATGTTGACTTGAGTTATAAGCTCCGTTCAATCTTATCGCGCTAGGAATATTCAGGCCGTTACGCCTATTTCTACCCTCAGACGATAAGTTCCGGCAAGCACGCATTCTACTTCTCCGGGCAACGCACGCACCAATCGTCGGAGCTATTCAGGTCTATGAGTGGCTCACCAACAAGGTTAACCCCGACGGTTTCGACAACTTCCGCGGCCCACGACAGAATTCTTTTAAACGACACGCCGCACCACCCCCCAATGGACCAGGGAGCAGACCGCAATCGGGATATCGACCACGTATGTCAACACCGCGTGCTACTAGCGCGGAAGTGATTGATAAACCGAGGCCTCAGCAACGAGTGCTTGAGGATTATGCTGGAGATGCACCTAGCAATGTGGAGGTTCGAATCTCAGAGTTGGCAGCAAAGATTGATCGGCTTACTGCTTTGGTTGTTGCGTTACAGTCTGGTGCCGGTATCGAAACGGTTCGAACTTGACAAGTCTATAGCACATGCATTGCGTGTGAAAAACGTTGCTAAGAACCCTCCGCTGAAGAGTTGAAATCACCAAGGGGCGATGGATATTGTACAGTCTACCTAACGCATAGAATCTGTGTCTTGTACCTATATAGCTGTTTGCATCACTATCTAGAATCACTAGCTGGTTTAATGCGGTTTGCTTTTACACCGTTCGAAATAGCATGCAGAGCATCATATAAGGAGCGTAACGGTGTGTATTAACTTGTTGTTTATCCCGAGAGTAATCCAGCTTCTTAGCTCGAATACACACGTAACTATGAATTGTCCTCTCTTCTAGAGATTATAACCAATGAGTATATTCGAACCTCTAATGCTGATATTAGTGGGTCTCCGCGCCCTTTAACCGACTTCATGATAACACCATCACCTCCACACCATTAATAGGCAGCTTATTAGCGCTTCCGCCTATAAGACTCAGCAGCTCTTCCGAAAGCGGCAATTTTCTTAATCCTGACTCAGCTCATCGAAGTCAACTTCAGCATATAAGTTAGGTACTTATAGTCTTTACTTATAGTCTTTATAGTATCTACAGGCTCGAAACAGTAGAAGAGAAGCTACTTATCAACTACTCCTCGAAGCTTAACGTATCGAATAGGTTACTACTTACCCAGGCAGTTGAAAATGGCTCTCCAATTCTTCACCCTCGACGTCTTCACGTCCCAACGACTCCAAGGCAACCCCCTCGCCGTAGTCACCGTCCCGGCAGCGCTCAAGGACAGCCTTACACAAGCTACCAAGCAGAAGATTGCGCAGGAGTTCAATCTCTCGGAGACGGTATTTTTACACGAGGCAGCAGAGTCGAATGCTGGGAACGAAGAGCGCTACATCGATATCTTCACTATCAAGCGGGAGATCCCGTTTGCCGGCCACCCGACCATCGGCACCGCGGTGCTAGTGAAATATCACCTTCACCCGCACGTGCAAACTCTCGTTACGAAAGCCGGTCCCATTAGCATTGTTCCGCAGCCGGAGAACCAGATCCGCGCTAAGATCCCGCACGACGTGCACCTGCATACGCAGACGCTCGCGGACGTCGTCGCCGCCGCCGCAGCAGGGCTCTCGCCCGACCCGCAGATCCGGGAGGCGGAGCTGCGGGCCCCAGTGTTCAGCATCGTCAAGGGCATGACGTTCGTGCTGGTGAAACTGCCGTCGCTGGAACTGCTCTCGCGCGTCAGCACGGGATACAGGCTCGACTTCGATAACCTGCCTAAACCGTTGTTGGACGAGGGGCCCTGGGGGAACAGTTTCGTCAGCCGGTATTACTACGTGGATGTGGGCGGCGAGGAGGAGGAGGAGGAGGAGGAGGGCGGCGCTAGGGCTATTCGTGCGCGGATGGTGCAGGGTGGGTTCGAGGACCCGGCTACGGGGAGCGCGGCGTCGGCGCTTGCGGCGTATCTTACGCTTGGGGAGGAGAAGACGGGGAGGAGGTTTAGGGTTACGCAGGGGGTGGAGATGGGGCGGAAAAGCGAGATTAGTGTCGAGACTACGACGAGGGGGGGTGCTGAGGGGGGGGTTGGGTTGGTGGATTTGTGGCTGGGTGGGACGGCGGTTGTGGTGTTGAAGGGGACTTTGACGCTTGATGGGTTTGCTTGAGGGATGGGTTGGTGGTACTCACTTAGTCGTTATACTATAGACTTTTAATAGTCTATTAATAGGGGTTATGGTTTACTTTAACTTCAAGTCTATTACAACAGAAATGATATATTAAGATTATCTATGGTTAAAGGAAAAGTATCTAATAAATACTGCTAGTAAGTCAGTTAGCGTGGGTATCCAATGCTTGAGACTTTCGCTTCTGGGTATAATGATTGTCTTCTTAACATCAACTGGGGTATACACTTCTACAACTCTTCGAAATATCATATGTCGTGAAAGAAAACTCTTGAAGCTAGAGCTCTCAATGTCTGATACGGCCACGCCTAGAGTCTTTGATCTTACTCTATATTCTCCTCGTGTGTACTCTCCCTTTTCGTGACTCGCATCTTCATTTCGGACATGAGGAAGAATCCCGAGTTTATAATCTCTACCGGGCTCTGCGGGGTGACGATGGAGAAGTCGAAGCGCCGAAGTAACTATTAGATTGGGTTGGTTAGCTTTGTTATAGAAAGAAAGGATATTAACAGGGTACAAGTCAATGTCAGAGTTGTGTCGACCATACACAACTACTAACGCCAGGACATACCTCAACAAATACTTTGTTCAATTCCATCTGGGCGATAGTCCGACCAAGACACTTATACCGGCCTGACCCCCAAAGAGTCTCTATGACGCCCTCCATCATCTCGAAAGTACTCTCGTCGACCTCAAGCCACCTCTCAGGCCGGAAGACGTCCGCATCGTCGCCCCAGTACTTCTTCGCTCGCATAATGCCCAAGACGTTGTGGCCGACTTCAGTGCCCTCGGGGACGAAGTGTCCGCTGATGATGTCGCCTCCCTTGGGCACTTTCTTAAAGAACGTGGCTGTTACGACGGGGAATGCACGAAGACCTTCTTTGATGACGGCTTGTAGGTACGGTAGCTGTCGGGATTCGGCGTCCTTGATCGGCGAACTGATGTTTCCTTTCGCGATTGCGTCGTCTATCTCTGCCTTGAGCTTGTTGTATGCCATCGGATTAGCGATCAGAAGTAGGAGAGTCATACGGATACCCGTTGCAGTCGAGTCTGTTCCGGCAACACTATATTGACATTGTTAGTTCTAATAAGCTTTGGGCGTTGTAACTAGGAATACTTACACCTGCAGCATCAACTCGTTGATAGCTTCTTCCTTAGTAACGTCATGTTCAAGGAAAGCGGCAAGGGCATCTCTTCGTCGATCCTGGCCGTCACTTATGCTCTTTTCAACTGCGGCTTGCGCGAGTCTAACTCGGGAGTTAGTAGAAGAATCTTATACAGTTCCAGAAAAAAATATGTTCAGACTTACGCCATGTACTTGCCAACGCCATCAACGTCGAGGGTTGACGGATAGATCTTATTAAAAGGGGGCTTGAAGAAGATCTTAGTTAACCAGTGGAAGTTCGCTATCACAATAGCGGTTGAAAAGAAGTCCTCGTTCCACTTTACGAATTTGTGGACGTCCTCCCCCTCGTCTAAGCATCCGAACGGTCGACCGTACGATAGATCGCCTACACAGTCCATCGCGAAGAAAAAGGTTGCCGCTGTTAGGTCCAGTGGCCGGTACTCGCTTGAGGTTGAGATAAACTTGCGTTCGATTAAGTCTACTAAACGCGCAGATTGTCGATCAACACAGGCTTCTACGTGTGCGTTACCGGTGTAGCCGGGGCCGAAGTTTGTTCGGCGGCGGGTGTGTTCCTGGTCGTCGATAAGTGAGAAGGAGTTGTCTTGCGTAGGGTTGAACCTGAACGTCTGGTAGAACGGTCCTTTTGTATAGGCCGACTTGGGATGAGCCATTCGACGAATAATATCTACATCGGTGGTCATGAGCTGGTTTGGGCCGATCCGGAAGAGGTCACCTGGGAAAGTTAGTAAAAATAGGGGGTGGGGGGAAATGGCCGTCTGGCCATGATAAACATACCGTACTGGTCCCCGAGTTTTTTTAGTTCGAGGTACCATTTTCCTCTTATCTGTGTTGTAATTTGCCAAAGCTTGGTAGAGCATATCCAGAATGGTCCAGGGATATGTCGAAGTCGATACCAGTTCCAGAGAACGTAAGTAATCCAGCCCCCGAGAAGACATGGTAGGACTATATATGTTGTCAAAGACATGGTTAAAATTCCTGTATATTAGTGAGCTGTTTAAATTTAGGAGCGTTTATTAGACACCAGTTACACTGAACTCGTTATTAAACAGCTAGACATGTCTTGAAGGCAAGTAGAAAGTTATATTATAATTTATAAAAAAGGCCTTCTTTGTCTTCGCGGACAATAGCACACAACAGCTCAAGATACAGGGGGAACCCCGTCATAGTTTGCGAACATATGGCTTTGATGGTTGACTGAGTGGTTACTCAAGTTCGTGAACTACTACATTGTTCCATTATAGTCACGACTGTCGTTTCGAATCTGTATCTCGCTAGGGCTGAGACAACGAGGAGTGCGAATAGCTCGGGTGGTGTAAGCGGTAGTATATGAGGCGGTGTGCATGGCGATAGCTCAAGCTTGCATAGCATACTACACAACGTCCTATCAGCAACCCTTTCTGTAGGTACCAGGGTCGTTTTCGTGTATTTACTGCTCCATACATACCGACTTCTACTATTAGCTGGGTTTCTTGACAGGCAAGTGAAGAACATGATTCACCTCTGTAGTACATAATCGTCCATGGCGCCTCTCTTTATCTCGGCGTGGCATTGGAGGCGCTCAAACGGTACAGCAGGAGGATTCAACGTAGTCAGGTCATGAGGAGGCTTCTATGTCACCTCCATATTAAGCCTTAGGTTATTATGGGAGTATCTATGAATGGTATCTGCAGGATTAGGTATCTCTATGGGAAGTTCCGTAGGTAGTTATAAGTTACTTATGTGAGTCTATCGAGATATTTATCAGCCTGGGCTAATATTAGCATGTCTTCTGTACTTTTATTTCAAAATAATATCGTAGAAAGGCACCTTGTATTTCCCAAGATGTACTTCCCAGAACGAGGGGGACAAGCCCTCTTTACTAGTCATGTATATCAACTGACGTGCGAAGGAAAAGGAGGTGTGATAAGATCATGTAGTGTAAAGCCTTGTGTATGGGCCAGTACAGAAATCATATATGCTTGGCAAGGTTCAAGGATATTTAAAGAGACACGGACTCAACCTTCTACGGATGTATCCCGTTACACTACACGAGGCCCAATCCACGCTGCTCTAACATACACAAGCCTCGTGGTTCGGTGTCACGAAGTGGGATTGGCTTGGGGAAGCCGTCGAGGGGAGCGCTCGGCTTTGACACGAAACCACCACATCCCGAAGTCACATCTCTCAGGGCTTTATGATGGTAAACTCGCAGTCAGCTTGTAGTCCTTGATGGGGGCTAGCTGGAACGTAGCAGAACCGTATTTTTGATATCGTCGGTAAGGAAACCGACCATACGGGTGTATAACTAAAATTATTAGGATTATTCTTTTCCACTAGTATCCACCGAGGGCTCGCTTGTCTCCGAGATGCTATTCGGAGAGTAAAAGGGTTGCGTCACTTGAACTACGATTGGCTTTTGTAGATGCAGGCATCCGGCTTCCCCCATTCTGGCATCATTTACGAGGTCCTATGGAACACCCCGGACTTACGGTATAGTATCTTGACGAGGCGGCATAGAAGTTATACTGTCTTCATGAATCAACCTTGTCTAAAGGCGTATGCAAATGCGGCCGCTATTATCGGCCCGCCCCTATTGATGCCTTCCGAGATACCCGAACGAAAAGGTAATGGAATCCCAAGTAAAGATACGATATACTACGTGATATTTCTTCGCCGTTATGCGCCACATGCGGGCTTAACGGTTATCTAGCTGGTATCAAGTATCAGGTATCAAGTATCTGGCCCAAGGATTCAGGGGTAAGGGGATCTTCAGCAACAACTCGACCTTCCCTACTCAAGCGTAGTTCCATGACACACCAGCTACTTTACCAAGGTATTGCGTGGAGCGCAGATCGTGCCTACATGGGTCTACATGCGTTGGACGCATTTAATATCGCCAAGCGAGATCAGGTATCCTTCGATGTCAGATTAGACTGATCTGTACTCCCCTCGTGTGCGACCACCACCTAGATCTGGGGAATGCCTTACCACCCCCCTTGCCCTTCCGGGATCTAAGTATTCCATTAGTTATTAACCCAAATACACCAGCCAGTCCGTTTTCTTCGAGATCCTGCAATTACCAGAGAGGCTAAGGTAGGTACCTACCCTTCGCCTCCCATGGGACGAAGACACGATCCGACCTGCAACCACCCGATACGAACTGGCTCTGCCGCTTAGGTACCTAACCTACTTAACTTACCTAGGTATATATAAAACCCAACGCCGAAGCTACCTAGTGGCGTCGTAAGAATGACGTTTAAGGTAATATAATCGTGGCTAAGGAGTACGGATCCGAGCAGACGGTTCAGTCATCCTGCGCGCATATATCACATATCACATTATTATATCTCGGATAGGCACATCAAGATAGATACCCGAAGAATAACTTCCGAGCACTAAAGCATCATGTGCGCGCGATTAATAAATAAAGAATATCAATACGCTTAAACGCTTGTTACTATTCGCAGACTGGCTTTAAATCGTACCGAAATGGCGCATCATCGTTGCGGCCACCATCACCTTGCATTCTGATTTTTATAATTACTGGGCAATTAATTACTCGATTTAAAAGGCTCTAGGTTAGTTTACTATAGTACCTAGCTATGATTAGGTGTATTAGGATTGTTAGGTGCGCAATACAAATATAAAGAATGTGAATGTTTGTGTCAATACCTCTTTAAAATCTTATAGAGTTGGTAAATTGGCAATGTACCTATTATTCCTCTTCCATTGTGCTTTAAGTTCCTAAAGTATACACTAGCTAGCCTACCGGTGTTCATATTTCCTTGCAGATAGTAAATGCCCGTACGCCAACCTTCATACGGAGTATTTTTAGAACAGGACGCAACGATAACCGCTGCAGTGCAGGCTACATACACTGTTCAACAATACTGTTCGACATCATTATATATATTAATCACTATCCTCATCCTCAGCCACGAACTCGTCATCCTGCCCACTGTCCTCGTCGGAAGATACCGCAAGCTTCCTTCGAGTCCGCCTTCGCGCAGGCTGCTTCGGTTTCGCTTTCGGCTTTGGAGCAGCCTTTTTAGGCGCTACTTTAGCTGGAACTTCCGGTTCGGGGGACTCCTCAATAGGAGGGTCTTCTGCCTCCTTTTGTTTCCCGTAGTCCACCTCAAAAGGATCGTTCCCGTCATCTGAATCTTCCTCCTCATTACCACCTGGGAAGAACCCGGAGGTTTGACGAGGGGCCTCTTTCTCTTCGACCGCTCCCTCCTCTTCATACCCCTCAGGTAAGAATCCGCCGGCCATGTCCTCGTCTCTCTCACGCATGGCCTCGAAGTCCTTGCCATTATCATTGTTGGGGGCGTGACCAAATACCTCCACCGACTCATCTAGATAGCCATAATCTTGCTTGAATCTCTCTGCGATTCGCAAACCCATCAAGAACCTTCGCCATGTATATAGAACCTCCTTGCGCCGCTTCTCGTTTTCTTTCCTCGTCCGTTCCGCTTCGTCTTTCTCGAGTTGCTCCATTACACGCTCATAGTTTTCCTCTGCAATAACTACGCCTTGAATAACTAAGAATAAAAATTAGTAATCGTCCTATTAGGTTATACACCAAGGAGGTAAATGACATACCGGGCACGGCCATCCGATGACCAAATTCGAACCCAACCACCGCCTCCGCGTAATCAACTTCTAATCGCTTGCAGACACGAACAACGCCGCGATATGGGACGTGAATAGCACCTATATCTTGGTTAATAATGGAGCTCAATAGATCATACTGAACGAATTACCTTCTGGACACATGTGCTCTGCAAACATATCGATGTTCCTGCATTAATATTAGCCTTGGCCGTGTTATAGGCTGAGTAATTGACATACCCATATTCGTTCTTCGGAATGATGCCATTCTGAATAGGAGGAGGTATTATCCAATCTGTTTGGTCGAAGCTGTATAAGGGTTGCATGACTTTCTGGCCTGTTGCCCTTTCGGCCTCGGCAATTTCCCTTCGTCTATTGGTTGTTGCAGCTCTATAAGGAGCATGCTTGAGTGGTTGGACGCCTTCGATAGGAGCTCGGCCTTGCTTGTGCCAGGTCTCGGCACTCTTCACTGTCACCACATCCTTTCGCAGATATACATTTTCCTCTTCAACTTTGGATGCCTTCCCTTTGTTGCGGAATACTTTGACAGGGACAGCATCGGGAAGAAGAGCCTCTTCGCGTTTGAGATGACGCTCTAAGGCGTATTCCTTTGAAGTCTTATAGTACTGTAATGTCTCTTCTCCTTCCTTAACTTCTTTCTTCTCTGGCTTTGCCGGCTTGAGATCAGTGGAGTCTTCCGCCTCGTCTACTTCTGTGATTGGGTGTTTCCTATCACCCCGGATATAACCTCGCATAACTGATTTGAACCAATCAAACTGGTCGTATCTCTTGACCTTGCCATGTTTGTTGTAAACTGGTATTTTCTCTTCAACCATCCTGAACCCTTTCGTTTTACCAGGGAAAATATTCTTCTTGAGGTACCGTACCGTAACATCTTTGGCCGTGCCATCTTGAGAAAACCCAATACAATAAGCCATAACTTGTTTTGCTTTGTCGGCTTTTCCTCCTCGTGGTTCCAGGGTTTCGACCAGGTCTCTACTGTTAGCTACAACAGATTTCACGATGGGATCCACCGGAAGAAACTCCTTCGTTACCGGAGAAAGAACCTCAGTCCAATAATGAGGAAATTCAAGGTCCTTATCATAAACTTTTGCTTCTGCTCGCCTTGGACGAACAGTGTTTGTAACATCAACTACTGACGAGTCGTCATTACTTTCATCTGTGAGCGGATCGCCATATTCATCCGAATCATCCAAGTCCATCTTTAAAGCACTTTCATCATTCTTCTTTGCTCGACGGGTTGCTGGTTTCGCCCTTTTCTTCTTTCCGTTTGGTTTCTTCGGCGTAGATTCATTAGGCGTACTCGTATCATCCTGGGCCTTTTGAGCATTGATTTCAGCATCCGCTTCTTCGACCCTACTCCAGCCAAATCCCAGTGGTTGGAGATTTGCAACCATTCGTGCTTCTAGTCCAAGACCTCTCAATAGCGCGGTGAAAAGTTGAGCTCCGACGTCGCGACTGCCAGTACAATCCTGAGCACGCCGTCTGAACTCCTCGAGATCCTTAATCCGTTCCCCAAACCGACTCGAGTCATCGCCTTCTGCTTCGAAGCTCGAAGTTAGTTTTCCTAGTCTTCTGGCGTTCATGTAACCGATTTTGCGCAATCCAGGACTAATTATTCGAAACCTTTGCTTCCACCATGACACGAGACATTTCATAAGTCTTAATAAAGGATCGCCATGACTCATGTCAGGAACGCCCTTTTCAAGCCTGTCTGCTGCATTGCTCCAATTTCTCGTCGATCCCGAAGCCCGCTGCTTTCCTTTCCCTTTTCCTTTTGGATCAGATTTAGTCTTTGTAGGTTTCTTTGGGGTATCTTCGGGTATGTCTAAGCCGCTGTTTCGTCTCCAGCGATCCACCTCGTCCCATAACCTCGGAGGCAAGTGTGAGATCATGATAGCTTGAACTTCTCTATCACAAAGCCAGGAATTCCGGATCGCATTATGCCAGAGTAGGAGTTGAACGTGCATACAATGTATCGAAATACGGATGGCCTTTTCTTTTTTTGAGGGACCTTTCTTACCCATTTCGCTAGTCAATGGAAGTTCGTTTTCTCGGTTTAATGTCAACTCGAGATCACCCCCCAAATCCGGATCCTGCTGCTGAATCTCATGAGAAGGGACATCTTCAAACTCCATATCATCGTCTTCCGACTCCTCCGGATCATGATTCACCTTCTGCCGCTTAGTAGCCGGCACATCCTCGAAATCAGCATCCGAAAGAGAAGTGAGCGAACTATCATCACTATCATCGTTATCTTCATGCATTTGCTGTATAACCGACTTGGTCTTTTCAGCAGAGCTCTTCTTAGTGCTTGAATCCAGATCATCAAATAAGGTATTCTTGCGAGGCGGCACGGATGCTATCGGCGTGCTTTTACCCCTACTTGACTCTTTTGTAACCCGGTTATCGCGGTCTTCTGGCGGGGTGCGCAATCGCTTGCGCGGTACATACGGAGGCATCTTGATGATAACATTAAGAAGGTAAGTTAGAATTAAACCGGACTTGATATATATTTTACGACATTACGACACCTCGCTATGTAAGACAGAACCTTGTAGGCACGAATTAATTGTCGTCATTGAAATGCGCCGGAAACGCGAAACCCCGTGACTTGTAATGGCTCTTTAAAGTTCAATTAAACCTTAACTACGAAGTAGGACTGGTCAGTAGACCCCGGTAGCCCGGGGCCGGGCAGCCTGCACACCCTTGGGCTAGGTACCTAAACTCTAGCGTAAGCTCCCGCCTAATTCAGCCGCAGCGCATTTGTAGCCCCGCCACTAACTTACCTAAAATCGGCCTCTCCTAACTCACGGCTCCTTCTAGACTATTCTGCGACATCTTAATCATTAGCCTCGCCATCTTCGAGGCTTACGAGTCGGCATCTGCCTGCCGTCATTCATTTTTCCTATGAAAAAATTTATATAAATAGGGGAAAAGTACATAAGAAGATCTCGTTATTAATTTTTAAAAATGGCATCCTCATCAGCCGAAGCTGAAGATACCAGCTACGTCAAAATGGATAAAGAAGCCGACATATCGCTTGTCGGCAAGCACTGCCAACTCGAATACTGCAACCAGCTCGATTTCCTACCCTTCTTTTGCCAGAGCTGCAAGAAGACATTCTGCCTCGACCACCGAAGCGAGACCTCTCACAAATGCGCCAATGCCGGCGCCTGGGCCGAACGACGACGCCAAGCTCAGTTGGCAAAACCCTCCGTGGGCGAGGGGAAGCGCTTGCGCGACCTCGTTTCGCAGAAGCCATGCGCCGCGACGGACTGCAAGACTGTCGTCGGCACATCTCTAGTCCCCGGCGTTCACTGCTCGACATGCAATCGCGATTACTGTCTTAAGCACCGGCTAAAGGAGGAGCACGACTGCAAAAATAAAATCCCTATCGGCGCGCGCCCCCAGTTCGACGTATCCGAACAAACGAAGTCCGCATTCGCAAAGTTGAAGGCTTGGGGCGCCGCTAAGAGAGAGGTAGCGAGTCGGGCGCTTCCGAAGCCCAAGCCTACGTCAGCATCAGCGCGCCTCGTCGCCGTCAATAACCTGAAGAAAGTCGCCAAGGGGGATGTTAAGTTGCCACCTGAAAAGAGGGTGTACCTATATGTGGAAGCAGAGGCCGAGACCACAACGGCCAAGAATTATAAGGGCGAGTTTTTCTTTTCGAAGGATTGGGTCATTGGCAGAGTACTGGATGCCGCGGCCAAGAGTCTACAGATCGAGAACGTCAACAATCAGTCTTCCGAGGAAAGGGATAAGCTTCGGGTATTCCACGTTGAAGGAGGGCGGGTATTGGAGTTCAACGAAAAGGTTGGCTCTGCGCTTGTGAGTGGTAACACGATAGTGTTACTGCGAGGTATAGGGCCACCGCCTGATCTTATCGAGATGTAAACCTAATCTTACGAATTACGAATTATTGCATTGCATTTGAAACGGCGTTTCTAGAATTGCATTTTGAGCGGAACGGAGATACCTAAATCAATAGGAGCAGAGCATCTAATTTATATTTATGGATGTCCTATATAGACACAACTCACTCTGAAGCGCAATGTATACACGCATTCCATGGTGATCCCCCATCACCCCTAATTCAGGCTTTGTAGTGATATCAAAACATGTCCCCGGAGAGTAGAGACGCCTCTCTTTACGCCGTATATGCTAGTCCATCTTTTATCTTGGTATTCATTTTTCTTACAGTTCCTTTTCTTTCGACTGCGTATTTGGCCTATGTGCCAAGGCGGCTTCCCGTCCTGTCGTTGGAGATTCACCAACGTACCCCTGCCCACCGTATGCCTCAAAACCCTTGTGGAACATCCACTCAACAGCATTTTCTACCGGCTTATCGAAAATCGTCGGTAAGAACGGTACAATAGCAAGGCCAAGCCCTATAGGACCCCATGTTCTGACCGTTTTATTCTTGACATCCTTCAATGCCCTCCCCGAGTATTTGACAACACTGTGGATCGTGAAAGCGGGTAGTCCCATCGAAGCGAGACTTTGGAAGATAGCTCGTTGGACCATAACGGTGCGGTAATCCTCTAACGGCGACACGACTCCGGGCTTGGCATCAGCGGGCGCTGTAGTCGACAAACCAGTAAGTTTCTGCTGCTTTTCTGACAGTACTATCTGCGGGTTTAACTTCCGCTGGTTCTGCCAGTAGGCCTTGTATCCTTCGTACGAAACATCACCTAAGATGTACAGCCACGATACACCATATGCGCTTCTGACTAGCCACGGATGTGCGACAGGCCTGAAGGACTCTCCTATATCCGAGGTATATGCCACATAACGGTGGGCCGAGAGCATAATAGTTCGTAGTCTGTTCGCGTAGGCGGCATATCGTACGTTGGACTCGGTAGAATCGTGCGCACTGAGCAAAAGTACATTAGCCCAACAACGCATCAACTAGATAAATGACATGCGCAACATACTATCCTTCTACGAGGTCATCAAAGAAATTCTCATCTTTGTCAGCCTTATCCACGATCTTCTGTAAGTCCTTTGGCAGCTTGCGCTGCGTTGGGGCCTTATCGGGATCGAACTCGTTGACATCGCTGCGCGAGCTGGTGTTGGCTGCTGGGGATGGCGGGGTTTCTGGTTTCTTATCTTTCGCAGGTTCAGTCTTGTCTGGTCCTTTACTCCAGAACATCGTGGCTACAAACCAAGACCCAAGGGAAGCGATAGATTATAATATATCTAGGCAAAACTAGTTATTTGAGGTAATAATTTATAGTCACAATACCCAATATCAAAGTTTCGCGAGAATGGGGCCTAGCATGCTTAAATATGACCTAAATCGGGAAAGCGTGGAAGCTTATCGACACTCTTGGTGACGTCGCTATCTATCGGCATTCGGACGGTCCTGCCTGTTACCCCCGGCTCAAAGCTTATTGCTGCAAGATCCGTGTGCCCAGGCCGGGGTTTGTCCGGGATGTTTTCATGGATAAACTTCGGTATCAGCCGTATCCTTTGACGAATCAAACAAAGCGCTTCAAGACCCACTAAGGCTAACGTCTCTAAGTTAGATCAGATTTGGGGATTTCAACTTCGGAGCTTCTGAGCAGTATTTTGACGGTTAACATACAAATACCCTTTCGATACTTACGCCCTCGTCGACTCGCATCGGAAACCTCCCTGTATCCATTCGCTCGCGGTCAATTCGTCAATACCGTCAAAATGGTTGCCATGTACAATATTTTCGGCCGCCAGATCGGCTCCCATTACGTGCGTCGCCATATGTCTTTACTACGGCCGACATCAACATGCTAATTATCTTGCTCTCTCCAGCTCGCAATGGGTGTTCTCGCTACCCTATTCACCGGCACCTACGTCGGATTCAGTGGTGGAAGCAAGAAGACTACTCAGACCCCTCCCATCAACGCATCAAGCCCTGACGAGGCCGATTTCATCCAGTGCGCTATCCCGGATATCCCGCGACGAACCATTGCTAACTAACGATGATAGGAACTTCTTGAAACAAGCCGATGCGGACGAGAAGGCAGCGAAGCATTAGATTTGATCGGATAATCCAACCGGTCCGGGTCTTAGTCAATTGTACATAATAGATGCGGTTACAATGAGCAGGCAACCTGAGAAGGAACTTTGAAATCACCCGAAGTCCTCTTATTCTATATAAAGTCTCTATGTGATATTGTCGAAACACTTGGGGCCTATGAACGGCATGCGCAAAAAATAGCATCATTGAATCATTGATCATAACGTCCCTTGTTGCTCCGGAAGAGTTAAACGTAAAGTACGTCTCTGAAACTTTCAGTAAGCGAGAGTCGACAACACATACGTCAAGGCTCGACTTGCTGTCCTAGCATGTCGAGAAACAGAGACAGGCCTTAAGATAATAGAAGGAGAAGATCATATTAGATCATTCTTTAACCTTACTTAATCTTCCCTGCCTCTATACCTTAAGTAGGCAGGGCAGGCAGAGTCAACAATCACTCTCATGAACATTTTGAAACCAGTAATGGAGTTATCCACTACACGTCGCTTCATATCCGTAAAGCAAATTTAAACATACGGTTCAACATCAACCTCTGGCCGAAGTTGGAAGCTTGCTTCGTAACCATTATGGAAGTCGAGCTTGGAGGCAACAGAAAATGACACATACAACTAATACAACCTAGATACCCATCTTCACTATCAGGCAGGACACGGTCGTGGGTTTTCAATGTGTATCATCCCGATGCAAACCATAGTATTAAACCACTCATAGCAGGTTAGCTTCAGCGCAAGAGCTCTACCAAGCATGTGAGCCATTATCCCCTACGATCTATTCCTAGATAATTGCCAAACGCTTGTGCATAGTTTAGCAGAGCCGAATCCTAGGCATATTGCTATTTTAAAGTATACTTCTAACTTTCCACCTGTCCGTAACTCAGCGTTCGATTACGATCTTTTGCCTAACTCAGAATACGACACTCCGAACATACCGACGCGTCATATAGCTTATATATAACGACCTAGAAAAATAGACATAATTTATGTTGTGTCGAAGATTCTACCGGGCAGCCATGAAAGCGCAAATATATGTAAATCTATGATACTACTTGATCGGAGTCATAGACTGTCCACGGTTGAGGGTTATTTGACAACCTCACTACTACCAAGATCTATAATTATGCCATTAGGTATATGTTTTTGTTGGTTAGAATATATTTATCATATCTAAGATATGGAAAATACATATAGAACTTAAGCATTGATCCCTTGTTATTTGATGTCTCTCTTAAACTCTAGTGTCGGACTCTTCCTAAGTCTATTGCTTATACCTCTACGTCTTTGAATTTTACCCATTCATCGTATAAGTTAAATACTAATCAAATACTATTGTTTGATGTATTGGTTGGAGATATGTTTATAGCAAGCTGAGTCTAGTATAATAGGAGGTACTCTCTTTTCTGCTACAAATCCATAACCCCGAAGCACTTAAAAACATTATTCACTTCCTTGGATTGCATTTCTCTTATTGTTTTGGAGTAGAATTTGTGATATAACTCAGTGCATCTTCTGTATATTTGCGTTGTAAGCTGGGACTTTGGAATGTTACCTGTGCCCGTACGAAGTAGAGCTCATGCTAAAAATATATAGCGTTGCGCTAAGAAGGCGGCAACCCCACATATAAGCTTCATCGCTTTATCTCCAATCCCCGCGAGGCAGTTGCTTATTGCCGGACCTTTGCATCATATTATTGAAGCTCCGAGATTCAACTTAAATAGCGGTTGGGTTTCTCACATCTTACCATGTTCTAGCCCCTGCGAACAATGCGAATTTCGCGACAATGGCATATATAGCGCCTATTCACCGGCCTAACAGTGTGCGACACGCACTGCGTGTCAACCTGTTTCCTGGTGAGGATGAGTGCTTGATTCTTGCGTGGGTCTGCCTAAGCAAATAGACAGTACACTGGCAATGTGAAAGCTGACTTTTACCAGCAAAACTAATCGTCTAGAAATATGGAAGCTCCATGAGTCCGGCACCTTGGTGCACACCGACACGAGGCGAGTCAACGGTACCATCTCCATACTACAGAAGCTCCAACCTCGAGATACCAAGACTGAGTTGGTCTTTGTTGGAACTGATAGATTTCATTACTTCACCTTCGGATGGAATACTACGACTAAAAGATTAGAAACGGTAGACTCGTTCTTCGACATCCATGAGAAGCACATGCGTGATGCCCAGAGCCAGGATATGTGCGTAGTGGACCCGACAGGGCGGTTTATGGTAGTCTTCCTTTGGGAAGGAGTAATTAATGTGTTACGAATGCACACTGTAAAGAGCAAGAGGCAGAACCTTCACTGGATGGATCAGGTCCGGGTATCAGAGCTTTACATCAAGGGCGCAACCTTCCTACATGTTGAGACTGGCCACCCAAAGATTGCATTCCTCTATCAAACCCGAACCGACATCCCCGACTCTCAGCTCGTCACATATCGCCTGACAGCTGACGACAAGAACACAGAGGTTTCTAGATTCGAAGTCCGAGATCAGGTTGATCGTATAGATATCCCAGATCCTGGCGCGAGAATCTTGATCCCAGTTGGTAAAGGCGAAGAGGACCAAAAGCGCTACATAATACGAAACGCCTCTACCGCGCGGGCTCAACTAGGCGGGCTAATTGTTGTTGGCGAGACCAGGCTACTATATTACGATGATGCCGCAAAGAAGAAGGTTGAGACTCCATTGAAGGAATCTTCCATCTTCGTAGCTTGGACCGAATACGATGTTTCACACTACTTAATCGGAGACGACTATGGAGCCATGTGGCTTCTTGAGATTCTACTCGACGGGCCTGTAGTAACCGGTTTAGAAATGACTAAGATCGGAGAGACTTCGAGGGCAAACACCCTCGTCTACGTGGGGGATAATGTCTTGTTTGTCGGATCTCAATACGGTGACTCGCAAGTTTTCCATGTCGACCTCGAAGCGAAGTCGCTACGTTTAATCCAGACTTTGAACAATATTGCTCCGATTTTGGACCTCAATATTATGGATTTGGGAAATCGCGAAGGAGAGGGACAGACTACTAATGAATACTCCTCTGGTCAAGCAAGGATTGTTACCGGTAGCGGCGCTCACAAGGATGGTAGCTTACGTAGTGTACGAAGTGGCGTCGGGTTGGATGACATCGGTGTTCTTTCCGATATGGAAAACGTTCGATCATTATTTCCCCTTAAATCCCACGGGGCGTCCAAGACCGATACCTTGGTCGTTTCTTTCTTGACGGAAACTCGAATATTCAAGTTTACGCCTGGTGCCGAGGTTGAAGAACTAGACGAATTCGGAGGAATGATATTTAACGAGCAGACGCTGCTGGCCCGAAATCTCCCAAATGGTCGAATACTCCAGGTCACTACGACCAGCGCACTGCTTGTGAATTTGGAGAGTGGCGTCGTTGTATCGACGTGGAAACCCGCTGAAGGGCACATAACAAACGTATCAGCAAGTGACGAATGGATTCTACTCTCCGTTAACGGGTCGGCTCTTTTATCCATACAAATAGAACAAGACCTGGTCCGAGTCGAGTATAATGATCTGGAAGATAAAGACCAAGTTGCCTGTGTACACCTGCCTCCGGACTATCCTTCCATTGGCGTTGTCGGCTTCTGGAAATCGGGCACGATATCCATTATTGATCTAAAGACACTACAGTCTATCCACGGAGAGAACTTGCGGCGAAAAGATAACAACGCTTCTATACCGCGGGGCATCGTGCTCGCGCAAGTTCTTCCTCCCCACCTAGCTGGGCCAACGTTGTTCATAGCTATGGAGGATGGCTTTGTTATCACTTTCAACGTATCCAAGGCGGACTTTTCTCTATCTGGGCGGAAGAGTGTTGTTTTAGGGACACGACAAGCTGGATTGCAACTGATCCCTCGGTCCGAGGGAATCTACAACGTATTCGCCACGAGCGAGCATCCCAGTATGATTTATGCGGCCGAAGGTAGAATAGTCTATTCAGCAGTCACGGCTGATGATGCAACCTGTGTGTGTCCATTCGATACCGAAGCCTTTCCAGATTCCATTGTTGTTGCAACAGAAAAAGAAATCAAAATATCACAAATAGACACGGGACGCCAAACACACGTGCAGACACTACCAATGGGAGAAACTATTCGTCGCATAGCCTATTCTCGTAGCGAGCGGGCCTTTGGTCTGGGCTGTTTGAAAAGGGAGGTTAAGAACAATGCGGAGATTCTCACTAGCTCGTTTAAGTTGGTAGATGAAGTTGCTTTCAAGCAGCTCGGAAGTGGTATTCTTTTAAGCAGTTCGACACGGGTAGAAGCAGTGGAGGCTGTCATTCGAGCGGAGCTTCCTGACTCGTATGGGAATCTAGTTGAAAGATTTTTGGTTGGCACTTCATTTCTCGACAGACCGCAAGGTACCTCACCAGAAGACTTTATCAGAGGCAGAATCTTAGTTATCGGGGTTGACAGTGAAAGGGTTCCCTACCTAATCAGCAGCAAAGACTTGAAAGGTGCTTGTAGGTGTCTAGCTGTCATGGGGGACATGGTTGTTGCGGCCTTAGCAAAGACGGTTGTCTTGTACTCATACGATGAGATATCTTCAACGTCTGTAGAGTTGAGGAAAGTAGCATCATATCGACCAGCTGCTTATCCTGTTGACTTGGCAATCGAGGGCAACACCATCGCGGTCGCTGACCTGATGAAATCAATGACGCTAGTTGAGTATGTCCCACCTGTTGATGGCCAAGCGGCCAAGCTTGTGGAAGTCTCAAGACATTACCAGGCTGTCTGGGCCACCGCTGTGTGCCATGTAGACCAGGAATCATGGCTAGAGTCGGACGCGCAGGGCAACCTACTGGTACTAAGGCGAAACCTGGCCGGTGTCACAATAGAAGACAAGCGCCGCATGGAAATCACGAGTGAGATCAACCTCGGCGAAATGGTGAATAAGATCCGAAAAGTCGTAGTAGATGCTAGCGAGAATGCTGTCGTCATCCCGCGCGCATTCCTCGGCACAGTGAGTTGTCTTATGGTCTTTTACAGACAGAGGATTGTTGCTAACAAATAGAATCACAGGTTGAAGGGGGCGTCTACCTGTTCGGAACTATTGCATCGGAGTACCAGGATCTGCTGATCCGATTCCAGAACAGGCTTGCAGAGGTCGTAGAGACTACGGGTAACATACTCTTCTCCAGATACCGATCTTTCAGGAACGAGGAGCGGGAGTCGGACGGGCCGTTCCGCTTCATAGACGGAGAGTTCCTTGAGCGGTTCTTGGACATTGACGAGAAGGTACAGGAGGAGGTATGTGCAGGATTAGGTCCTGACGTCGAAGCTATGCGAAATCTTGTCGAGGAGTTAAAACGAATTCACTAAGAGATAGGCTCTTGTCTACATGTATCAGGCTGACATGTATGTTCAGTTTAGAGGGGATGGTTGGTGTACTTGTGGATTGAAGGGTCTTGCAGGCTAGGCGTTATGCAAAGATGACTGGCACGACTTTGCGATATCTGAGCTCTTACTTTACATCTAGTACAAGACATGAGGATAATGATGATATTGCAAAAACGACGCTGTATTGCTAATAAGTAATTATATCTTATATTGTGACACCCCCACCCCCCTCAGCTGGAAGCTGCTTTTATCTAACCCCTTCTTGGATCCAACAGGTCTGGAGAGCCTCAACAATACCTGGCTCACTTGATACACTAGTAATAATAGCCCGATTTCTATGACGAGTAGGTTTGGTGGATCACTTTCAAGAAGTGAGCAAGTGTGTGATTGTTTTGCCTGTTGCAGGTGGCTTTTGTGTTTTGAAGGATCTCGGCTTTTACATGAATCTTGAGCCAAGTCCAAATATTTATGTAGTTCCTTTTTGCATTCTCATAGATATAAGTAGCCTCCTCGTTTAATTGAAACGGATACACAGTGGCTATTGGCGATGATTGTGTTGAGTTCTTATGTTTGAGCGCAGCTTCGTAAGGTTCTCGATCCATAGGTGCAAGAAAGTCTAGATGGTTGGCAGTGTTTTCTCTGGATACGCGTGGATCAATGTCCTTCCAGATTCCCATTCTACAAGCCTCAAATTGTAGGCCTTCGAGCCACTCATCATAGTTGTACACGTTCCTCAAGACGTCGTCCACGATCGGTCCGTCCGTGTACATAATGATGGTAGGGGGAAAGATATCAGTGAAAAGGTCAAATTGAGGATATAAATATTTTAACAGGTAGGATAAATTCAAAAATTGGTCGCAACTTGGATCTTCTGAAGTATCGGTCCCAAGGGTGAACTAGGCTTATACATAGGTGCCTACCTAGGTAACTATCGAAAAAACAACGCGGTAATTTCTAACAAACAACTACGCATTATCTTGTGACAAACGAGATGTTTCTGTTGCTACCCGTTGATATGATGTATGTAAGTAAGGTGAATAAGTACCCAAGTACCCCGCTGCGGGTTTGCATCTATCGACGTCACTTACGTACATGTATAAAAGACTGGTCACATGACTTCAAGTAAAGTTGACTCAGCAGATGATATCGGGCTAACCCGAAGAATTGAACCAATGAATGAACAGGAATTTCGCAGCTCTTGAATTTTTCCTGCCTGAGGCCAAATTCCGGGACGTTTCGCAGAACCACCGTTAGCTTGGGGAAACATTGCCGAAGTCTTTCGATACCGACTAAAAAAAAGACCTCAACCTTATATTTATTACGACTTTCCCTACGACTCCGACCAATTGATCCGTCCACAACGCCATGGCGCCTCTGACGATTGCGTCCCGCGCGCTCGCGCGAGGAGTAGCCAAATCTTGCAGCCGTGTAAATGCCGCCCGCGCCCTCAGCACTACTACCCAGCTCAACGATGCCGCCGGCTCTTACTCCAGCCCGTTCAAGGGCGAGCCCAAGTCTACCAAGATCCCCGACTTCAGCCACTATATGGCCAAGAGCAGCTACAATACGAATCTGCTCTTCCAGTACTTCATGGTCGGGACTATGGGTGCTATTACTGCTGCTGGGGCTAAGTCTACTGTGCAAGGTACGTTGCGCGCCCGTTACTCCGTAGCTCCGTCATTCCGAGTGTTGGTTTTGGTTATGGTTATGGTTATGGTTATGGTTATAGATAGCTATGGTCTAGTTGCAATTCTATATAATATTAACCTCGCCTCGATATAGAATTCCTAAAGAACATGTCCGCATCCGCCGACGTCTTGGCCATGGCCAAGGTCGAGGTCGACCTCAACGCCATCCCCGAGGGCAAGAACGTCATCATCAAGTGGAGAGGAAAGCCCGTGTTCATCCGACACCGTACCGAAGAGGAGATCAACGAGGCGAAATCGGTCGACATTAAAACGCTGCGTGATCCCCAGGCCGATGAGGACCGTGTCCAGAAGCCTGAGTGGCTAGTCATGTTGGGTACGGCTGTCTTTTATTTTCAACTATGTTATACGTCGACGACTTGATACTCTAGTTATCAAGTCTAGGTATCTATGGATATGTATGGCTAACAATTGGTTATTATAGGCGTCTGCACGCATCTAGGTTGTGTGCCCATCGGCGAGGCGGGAGACTACGGCGGGTGGTTCTGCCCGTGCCACGGATCGCACTACGACATCTCGGGACGTATAAGGAAAGGACCGGCGCCGCTCAACCTCGAGATCCCCTCGTACGAGTTCCCCGAGGAGGACAAGTTGATTATCGGTTAAAGCGAGCTTGCACTGTACAATTATCAATTACCTAGACTGGCGGCGGGTAGTGCCTCATTTGATAGACGTAATGGGAAGATCGTTTTGAGGTTCGTCGTGGCATTCTTCAGAAGTTTCCCAGGCGTGGCTGTAGCCAAGGCCAATCTGTACAAACAATTCGAAACTTTGTTGAGATTAAAAAAGCATCATCACTTCTAAGACTACTTGTGTCTGTTTATACCGTTTATGCTTGAGCGAATGGTTGAGACGTCTTAACTCTTACAGCTGGCTTGCCATAGCACCACATTATAAGCAAACTTAGCCTACGCTTATGGAGAAATGGAAAAATCGGTATGATAATTGCTTAAGAGGGATCTTAACGAGGACTCGGAATTGTTCACACTATATATGATATAATATTGTGGTTAGAGTTGAGTCTTATGTTTGAGCCCGACTCCAAGAAGCCCTTTAAAGACAGTTGGATGTAAATATCGAAGTGGATTACTATAAGATGATTAATGCTAGATAGATAACGTAGACTGCCTACGTAAGAGCCGCAAGACCCATTCGGATGAGACACCAAGAGGCGATCAATCAATGACAACGGACCTTGTGTGCCATCCACATCCCACACATCAAAGCAACATAGGATATTTATGCGGGGATGACCCGGCGGCGGCATTGGTGAGAGATTGTGTAGGAATATATGGCCCTATGGATGGAGCCTTATTCAACATCATAAGATTTATCTAACCCCGGAGGACATCGTTGCCGGGCGGTAATCGAAGTCTTGAACTTGGCGCTGTCACAGGAGGGATACTGCTTTGACGTAATTGCGTGGAATGTCAGAATATTGACATGTTTGTAAAATGCTAAAAAGTATGAGACATAATATCTGGACATTACTCTTAGGTGTTAAGTTACCAATCTAATGAGTCTTTAAACCAGCTACAGACCCTTCAAGAGGGTTCCCCCTATAAATTTCCATCTTTAATTACTCAATTATTAGTACATAATCTAACACCAGTCGACCTCGTATCGCTTTTTTAATGAATTAGGAAGCGGTTTGGCACTTTGGAGATCCATGTACAAATATGGACAAGTTAAACCCCCTTGTCCTAGGTCCTTGATAACCACACGATATCTAGGATATGAGAACAGACGTATTTACATTCGTATGAGCAAAGCAGCTCAGAATCGCATTTGTTGATTTTCCAGACGCTGAGGTCCGGAGCTGTGTGGAGTTGAGCCATGAGGCGATCCAAGTTGGCGCCAGGGGTTTCCCTCTCAAAGTTGTTAGCCCAACCAATCATAACCCCTGTGACCCCCGGACGCGGCTCGACCACTTCGAGACACTTCAGGTTGGATAGTCAGTCTCATCCCAACTTCCTCGGTCTCAAACCCGAAAATGAGGTGCTATCGTGTCCACTTGGTCCCCCAGCTTTGACACAGGCTTTACTGTTGTATTACCAATCGACTACCCGCAGTACCCGAGATGGGAAATTCCTCCCGTAGAAACGGATGAGCTGATGACAAGGCTATTGATCTGCTCTTGCTGACAGCCGCTTCGCAATTGTGTATGTAGTGTATCGCGAACGGCTCGCCGGCCCTGGATCCCAGCATACCTAGTGTAGATAATGCCATCCTATCCTGGGTCTGATCTCTTGCGTGCAAATGCCATATGCAAAGCATTTCGTCCTAACCTTGGCAGCTCATTCCCTCCGGCTTCTACTCGAGCCGACGCGAGCTATCCTAGCCGCCTATTCTAGATTGTGACCATGGCGTTTCTTCTCCAGTCCAACATCTCATCTTGGGACGATTAGATCTATGGGGCCAGGGCCGATATACCCTCTTCTGGTGAGACAGTTACCTAGTTTGGACGGTTCTTGGCGACGGGAGAAAAACCCGCCCGACATGCCATGCTAGAGCTTCACCAAGGGGCGTATACCTTAGCCAGGGGCCATGCTTGGCGTCTACGATACGACTTCGAATATTTTATGTTATTACCTAGGTATATAGGGACATGGCTGTCCTATACGGTACAGACGTTTCTTCTTCTCTTCTTTTCTTATTCATCCAACGACAGCACCGCTTTCTGACCCTGTTACATTCTTTCTAGTTCTGGGAACTATTCTTTTTTATTTTTCGATTTATTCCAACGTTCTTTACTTTACGCTTCGGCATAATATTCTTACCAGGCAGGGCCTTTTTTATAGACTTTACGAATCTCTGTAGTTACGAACAATCGTTAATACCCCAAATCCGACAATATGAAGGTTGAAACTAGTGCTGCTTTATTCGCTCTCTTGAGTGTGGCATCTGCCCGCCCTGATGCCGTGAAGATATTCAGGAAGACCCACACTCCTATTGGCGCATCTGCCAAGTTCAGGCGTGAGGTTCCTCGTAAGTTTCCTGGTCGATGAGCATTGAGCATGCGGGAGGACAAGACTAACACAATTACAGAGGAGCATTCCCACGAGAAGTTCCTTAAGGGTGTTGGCCTGGCCTTGAACTTGAACAATGTTGACCAGGTCCAAGACCCTGTATTTGCTCTACTTGGAAACAAGGCCGCCGCTCAGGGTGCTGGCCAGGTTCAGGACTTGGACTGCCTCCAACAGCGAGTTGCCGACCAGGCTTTCACCAACGCCAAGGCTGCCAACGACGTCGAGGGCATGACTAACGCGCTGATCTTCCGTGCTCTTGAAAGGAACACTGGCTCAGTCGGTCTGGCCTCCGTTCTGTGCACCGAAACCGCAAAGAACCCTGAGATTGCTGCTATCCAGCAGCATCAGGACCCCGCCTCTTCAGGCGCTGCTGCTCTAAACAAGCAGATCACCCTCGACCTAGCTGTCCAGCTTGCCTCTATCGGCGCTGATCCCCAGCTCGCTCTCCAGTCGGGAACCTTTGCTCCCGGTCAGGCCGGAGATCAGACCGGTGCTGGTAACACTTGCGACGTCGCGGACGACGCTGAGGGTTGTATCTTTACCCAGAACCTCCTTGTCGAGGATGCTACTGCAGCTGAGATCGATGCTGCCGTCGCTGCGGGTGGTGGCAACGCCAACGCTGGTAACAACAATGCTAATGCTGGCAACGCCGCTGACGATGCCGCTGATGATGGTGAGTAGAACTTTGCTTGGGACATCGAGTATTAGAGCTAGTACTAATAGGAATAAATAGGATGTGAGGCTGATGACGGCACCGCCGATAATTCTAACAATGCCGACGATTCCGCAGATGATGGTGAGTGAAATTCTGCTTGATACTTGGGACATGGAGTATTAGAGCTAGGACTAATGAGGATATATAGGATGCGAGGCTGATGATACTTCAAACAATGATGCCAGCAACAACAACAACAGCAGCAACGGAGGTACCGCTACAGCCGGTGTCAACGTCAACGCCTTCACCGGCACCGTCGGCTCCGCCCCCGTCCCCGTAATCAGCTCCACAGCCGACAAGCCCTTCTCCGTCAACGGCAACGACTTCCTCAACCTAGGCGCCGCCATCCAGCGCGCCTGCGACGTGCAAAAGAACGCGTGCGCCAACGCGGCCAACGGCGGCGACAAGACCATCAGCGTAGCCGACTGCGACGCCCAGCAGCAGCAGTGCGTGGCCCAGAACGGCAAGAAGCGCCGCCAGTCCGTCGACACGGGATCCTGCGGATCCCCCGCCATCTCCTTCGGACAGCAGCAAGACCGCGGCGACGAGGATGCGTTCGCGCCGGTCAACAGCGCCGACTTCAACCACGGGTCCGCTCTCAAGCCCGCTGTTATCACGGGCTTCATCTGCAGCCAGCTCCAGAGCAAGTGTGGCGCTTCGGCCGCGACTGTTGCCCAGTGTCAGGAGGGTGCGCAGGCGGCGGATTCGTTAAGCGGACAGGCTGCTGCTGATGCGTTTAATGCTGCGTTGGGTGCTTAAGAGGATTGGGGACGATGAAGAGAGAGAGGAGAGTCTGTTTTTGGTAATATAGGGGGTTTTATGATGGGTCATATATATGAGGATGAGCGCTTTCAATTCAATGTGATGTCTGTTTCGTGATGAATATTTTGGAATTTGGATGTGGTATGTGATATGTGATATGTGAGGAGTGAATGATGTGTGAAATGTTGAAATCTTTACTTCTATGAGTTGCTCAATGCTCAGTAAGAGTGATTACATTTACTCTTCTATAAAATACTTCCCTGTGTTACTCAGACTTATAAAGAATGAGGCTATTCGGATATCCGATTAGAGTTAATTCTACATTAAGTTCAAGTTCAGCCCCTTTTCACCACCAAGTTAGGTCGGCGCAATGATGGCCCGGTAATTTGTCACGACCCATGTGGGCATCGTATGCTAGTCGAATCACAGCTTATAAGACCAGGACTAGGGGTGATATCATTGCCTGATATGAAAGCTGTCAATTGGGGGTGATGATTGGCTGATACTGGCTCGAATATCTTATCCGTTAATCCTCATGACTCCTTAACTAACATCTGAGTGATATCTTATAAGACGAGCTTAGCTTATATATTTCTCAAATTTCATGAAATCACACCGGTGCTAATTCTGAGAATATCTCATCTCCATTCCGTGACAGGCATGCCCGAATTCGAATTCGTGAACGTGGCTCGTCCCGGCGACGTAAAACGCCACTCCACTAAGATCCGCCGTCATGTCATGAAAGATATCGGCAAGGCTCGTCGGAAACCGCGGGCAAAGACGCGAAGAGAAGTGGTCATTGGAGAGAATAGTCCTCCCGCTGTTACGGACGGGGATACGTCGCAGAGGGGCAGCTCATCTACAACTTTAGTTCTCCCAAATCCAAGGGGGGACAGTATATTACAGACGCTGCCGTATCCAATCGATATGAACGAGGAACGGTTAAGTCTCATTCGATTTAGTAAATAAAGAATCCATAAAAAGCCACGGGAATCTTCAAGTCTAATAATAATATCAGTTGTCGACGAAGCAAGATCTCATTATAGACCATTTCGGTTTACATGGCTGACGATGGGATTGTCGGATGCGGCCGCTTGGCATATTACTCTTGCGAATGCAGCCTCATATCGTACTGCCAGTACGCTACCGCCGGGGTCTACAGCTGAGTATAGCTGCAGCGTCGAGGCTATGAAGTGGTATACGCTGTCGCTGGCGTCCATTACTAAGAGGCTTGCGGACCCTAACGAGAAAGACAAGGAGGGGCTTATAGTTGCTATTACTGGATTTATATGCCACGACGTATGTAATATTCATACAAATTCACTTTCCAACTCTAATAACTATATGGAGCCATGCTAAAAGAGATTCCAGGCTACAATAGGTAACTTCAATCGCCTTAGTATTCATATGGAAGGCCTTCAGCGTATCATCAATAAAAAAGGCGGCTTGGATACTCTAAGCAGTCCCTTCCTGCGATTTATGATATCCTGGTAAATTCTCTACCTACTTCAAAATAACCCTAACCACCAAGTCTATCACCTAACTAACACAACACAGGCTCGATCTAATCGGAGCAACATACTGCAACATCAAGCCACGTTTCAGCATCCCAGAAGGTTCCATCCGAGAAATCGACACCGGCAACGACTCCCAATACCTAGACCAACTCCTCAGCTCCTGGGACGCGGACTGTCCCGCCCTAGGCGACATCATGAGCGCCATGAAAGCAACCGCCGCCGTCGCCAGCTACATCAACCACCGGCCCGCGGGCGACGGGTTCTGGACCGACGACGTGGCCATCGCGCGGCTGCTAGGCCCTGCTTTCCACGAGATCCTATCGCTGGAAGGCCGCGCCCTGCCCCACGACACCTCGGACCCAAAGTACTCGGCGACCGCGGCCCGGGAAGCCTTCCGGCGGGCGGCGCTGGTGCTCCTCGCCGCGGTGAAGGTGAAGATGGGCGCGGGCGCGCTCGAAATGGACAGGCATCTAGATGCGTTCAGGCAGATATCGCAGCTGCCGCTGGTCGATTGGGGCGTGGTGCCGGAGTTGAATCTCTGGGCTCATATTATTAGCGCGATGCAGGAGGAGAGTCCGAGTCGGGCCTGGCATATCTTGACTATTGTGGGCATTATGGAGACTATGGGATTGCGGACTGGCGGCCAGGCTGTTGGTATTGCGCGGGGGGTTATTTGGGTGGATGCGATTGATGTAGGGAAGTCGGATTTGCTGTGTCGGGAGATTGATGGGTATTTGGAAGCTAGTATGTTGCGAGGGCTGGGGGATGTGCCTTTGGATTCCCGGCTTGAAGATTTTTCTGGAGATGTTGAGAGTTAAGAGTTGAGAGGAGGACTTCGAATACTACCTATCGAGTTTTGCAAGCTATTCAGATGGGAGAAATAACGAAATAGCTTATGTGAGAATACCCCTATACAGCTGATATTAAATATTGGTAGGTAGGTAGACATAATACCCCTTTTCGCTTTACCTACATCACTCTCAGGCCCTGTCTAGCCCGGCTTAAACCAAAAAGACCTTCCCCTTTTTAACATACATATCATGCAAGTTAAACCTCACCTACTCCCCGTGATCCCGGCATCAGCAGCAATAAACTGCCCCGTCACCCACCGACTCCCTTCCGACGCAAGCAGCAGCACCACATCAGCAATATCCCCCGGCATACCGCGGCGTTCCGCGCCTCGCTGCAGCAGGACCATCGGGTCGATGACTTCAGGCGAATCCTTGGCCATGTCAGTTACCACGGGGCCCGGGGCGACCGTGTTCACCGTGATGCCGTGGGTGCGACCGAGCTATCGAGCTTTAGCTTGTATCCAGGAACAACATAACCTTTAGCATGACACATGTTGGAACTTTACCTCTCCAGCCCACGACGTAGTCAGGCTGTCCTGCGCCGCTTTGGAAGCCGCGTACAGCCCGACTTGCGCCGGGTGCGTCTTCGACGCTATGCTCCCGATGTTGATGATCCGGCCGCCCGGCGGCATACGGCCCTGGTCGACGACCGCTTGGGTCATGAATAGCTGGCCGTATACGTTGGTTGCGAAGGTGCGCTGGCATAGATCGAAGTCGGTTTCCCGCAGGAGGCGGGTTACGCCGTAGCCTGCGTTGTTGACTAGGGAGTATTTGCGTTAATGCGGGTATCTTATAGTTCTAGCGGGGGGACTCTTTGTTGTATAGTAGATATATATATATATATATATATATATAGTTGGGGATATTACGGTTACGTGAGACTTCATACCAAGGATGTCGATGTGGTTTACCCCGAGCTTTCCTAGTGCTCCGGCAACGATCGCCCGGGACCCTTTTGGCGTGGATATGTCTCCTTGTACACATGCCACGTCGACCCCGTACTCGTCCCGGATCGACTGGGCTATCTCGTATGCCCCCTGAGCCGAACTCTCGGAGACGTAGTGGATAGCCACGGAAGCGCCATTGCGGGCTAATGCCCTGGCGGTCGCTGCTCCAATCCCGTTCTCGCGGCCGCTACCAGTAACGATGGCGATCTTGCCAGCGAGTGAGAAGGAATCGGCTGTTGTGTCCACAGCTGGCCTATTCATAAGACTCGGCATGTTGAAGACGATATAGACGAATGTTTATTTCTTGAGTAACTAGATATGTGTATGACAGCAAAGATACCAGTGAAGTTACAACTGACCCCATCGTCCGACACGACGTCTTCTTATGCCATCGCCCATCGCCCATCTCATCGGTCATACACAACTATGTCGGAAGTGGCGTGTTCAATAGGATCCCTACTATCCCAATGAAGAATAACAACCGCGGAGGGTTCGCCGTGGACAAATCGGAAGGGATACCCATCAATATATCTTAACATCGGTGTAGCTAGCTTAACTCTCGATAACCACGTCTACGGAGTTCTCTAAAACCACTGCCAATCAGACGTTGACGGAAAGCTTAGTATCAGCCACGCTGCGGAGTGGTGTAAGCTTGCCAGGCCAATTGGACTTAAAAGGGGGTTTCAATGACGCCTTGTGTAACCTCGGGAGTTATCACCTTGTGCTACTCTACATACCTCTTACCCTGGCACTGGCCAGTAAGCGCCGATGTACTCGAGCTAGGTATTCTTCAGGACTATCTTCCTGCAAACGATATATCTTCTTGTGAGATGTGATATTCTTTAGCAAGTGCCAATCTTACATCCCACCCTAACAATACATCACCATCTGACGATGTAGAGAACAACCGAAATCTCGGTTGCCCGTATAGATTCAACCTTACAAGTTGTATTATACATGCTCGCTCACAGTTGGGATTATAGCTTAGGTATGCTATGAGGATCTAGCGGTAGTTACCGATACATGATTCGGATGAGATGTGACAGTGGCTTAGATCGGAAGTCTAGAAGCTCAGTCACATCCAAAAATCTAGACCTCTGATTCTTTTTTCTTTTTTTCTTCTTGCTTTTTAGAGGGCAGCCACGTTACCCCCGATTAAACGGAAAGATGCCAAGTGTACATGTCCGGCCAATAGCATTTTATCATTCCTAAAGCAGAGCTACCATACTCTATAACTTGAGAGCGCACGTCGCTGCTACATGTGATATCTTAACCGCGCCTACCTAACCGACTCCGCGTAAATCTCCGTCATGAGATATAAGGATTTCTTTTCGCAATTAATTGCTTAGTAGCTTCGTCCAAACATGACAAACTTCTCAGCCAGCCGTTCACACTCTGGGTTCAAACACTTGGTCTCCCCATGGACTAAGCCTTCTGGCTGTTCGAAAGGAATACACAAGCTCTTCATTCCCATCGACGGAGCCTTCTGTGCTTCTGGGGTGTTAGGGTCTTCATCAGTGCGGCCGGTCGTAAGTTCCTTAATTTTGTCCTCGCATTTGCCGTCGAGGCAGAAGGGGATGATCACCACGTTCTTGGCATCCAGAGCAGGGAGGACGTCATCCCACTTCTTGACGATAACACGGTGCTCTCTGTAAGCCTTCTCTGCCTTGTTGTACATATCGCTCTGGATGGTTTCAAGGAGTTCGGGGACCTTCGTAGCAAGCTCAGTAAGAGGAATGGTACCTTTCTCGCCGGTATCTCGGCGAGCGAAGCTGACAACCTCCTTGGCCGCATCCTTTGGCCCGAATTCTAGACGGAGAGGGACACCTTTTAGTTCCCAGTCGTTAAACTTCCAAGCCGGGGTGTATCCTTCTCTCGTATCGACCTCAACGCGCACACCTGCCGTCTTGAGGGTCTGCTTGATTTCGGCGAGTTTATCGCTGTGCTTGGCCCTGTCCTCAGGAGTAGTGCTCTTGGTGATACCGACAGGGATCAGAACTGTCTGGATCTTGGCAATTCGCGGAGGGAGGACCAGGCCTTTGTCATCACCGTGAATCATGACCATCACGCCAATAACTCGGGTTGATAGACCCCACGAGTTCTGCCAAACATTGATGTGCTTTCCCTTCTCGTTCGGGTCTTCAACGGTGATGTCAAACATCTTGCTAAAGTTTTGACCAAGACAATGCGAGGTGGCGCCCTGGATGCCTCGTCCGTTGGAAGGGATATAGCCCTCTACCGTAGTCGTGTAGTACCCACCGGCGAATTTCTCATTCTCGGTCTTTCGGCCTCGCACGACAGGGACTGCCAAGAGCTGTTCATATATGGAAGCGTAGAGCTCTAGGATCTGTAAGACCTCCTCGCCGGCAAGCTCTTCGGTCAAGTGCGCGGTGTGGCCCTCTTGCCACAAAAATTCTCGTGCTCTTAAGAAAGGGGTGGTTTGCTTCGCTTCCCATCGTACGACCGAATTCCATTGGTTCAATCTAAAAGGAAGATCTCTGTGACTACGAATCCATTTTGCATAGTAAGGGTACATGACTGCTTCGGAGGTAGGGCGAACTGCGACTGGAACCTCGAGGTTCTTATCACCACTATGTGACGACCTAGAATTAGCTGCTATCCGACATAGGCCGCGCCCGTGATATTAATATTCTGACTCACGCTTTTGTTACCCATGCGAGTTCAGGGGCGAAACCTTCGACATGGCTCTTCTCCTTCTCTAGCGACTTCTGGGATAAGAACATGGGGAAGTTGGTCTCGTCAACACCTAAAGCCTCGATGTTCTCCGTAAACCATTTGCGAATGACGTTCCAGATATACATAGTTGCAGGACGCATAATGTAGAAACCCGAAATTTCGGTATAGTACTCGACCATCTCGGCCTTGAGCACGACCTCTTGATACCATTGCGCGAAGTTGTCCGCCTTGGAGGTAGTAATTCCAATGATATCGTCTACCTTCTTTCCACCCGAGCCGACAACTGGAAGAGTAGCTTGCTTTGCTGCCTTTGCAGCTTTCTCGGCAGCTTTCTTAGCCTCCTTTTCGGCCTTTTTAAGGGCGCTCTTGGATTGCTCGACTGGCTTGTTCTCCATGTTTATCGTCTCCTGGTTTACTACTCGATGATACGGCGAAAAGGTTCTCTCGAAATAGTTAACTAAATTAAAAAAGAGGATGAAGGTATTACCACAAAATAAAATTAATGTGACAAGTTTAAGAACGGCGGATATTTGAGTCACACCGGAGCGATATAGATGTGAAGGTGCCACCTGGATAAAAATAAAACAGTGTACCTCGTACCTCTATGTTGGTAGTAATAAACGCGAACTGGGAAATTTCAATAGTGCCCCGCGATTTCCCTCTCCCAATAGAGGGGTCCGAGGGGTCCAAAGATTTTGGAGGGGCCTGAGGGGCTGATAAGAGAAAAAGGGACCGTGCGTTTATTATCGGACTAGGAATAACCATTACTTCCGCAAAAAAGTTCCAAGTGCAAGTGGGTGTGGGTGCTAAGCTGGAAGCTTCACCTAACAAAATATCGAAGCAGCCTGGCAGCTCCGATTATACCAAATTCCCCTCTTTTCCCAACTACACTGGAAGTTGTCTGTTATTTATAATTACCTAAGTATAACAAGATTCCTAAAAGATGGCTTCCATGTTTCAGCAGCCTTCGAATGGGACTCTGTTCCTCGGCGGCCAGAAGATTTCCGGTGCAGATATCAGGGATCAGAATGGTAAGTAGCTCCCTACTCCTTAAAGTTGCTCTTAATATTGTTATACACAGCTAACTAAGTCACATAGTTCTTGCTACTCAATCCATAGCGAACGTTGTCAAGAGCTCTTTTGGACCTAGCGGTCTAGATAAGATGATGGTGGATGATATTGGAGTACGTAAATCATAGTCCTAAATGTGGGTGCTTCATAACTGACTATATATTATAGGATGTCACAGTAACCAACGACGGCGCGACCATCCTAAGCTTACTAGATGTCGAACACCCCGCTGGAAAGATCCTCGTCGACTTAGCGCATCAGCAGGATAAAGAAGTCGGTGATGGTACAACTTCGGTAGTGCTTATCGCCGCTGAACTCCTACGCCGAGCAAACGAGCTCGTGAGGAACCGAATACACCCAACCACTATCATCACAGGTTACAGACTTGCTTTGAGAGAGGCTATCAAATACATGAATGAGAATGTCAGCACTAAAGTGGAACACCTCGGCCGCGAATCGCTAATCAGCATCGCCAAGACGTCAATGTCCAGCAAGATTATCGGCGCCGACTCTGACTTCTTTGCCAACATGGTTGTTGATGCTCTCCAAGCAGTTAAGACGACAAATAACCGTGGCGAGGTGAAATATCCCGTCAAGGCGGTCAACATCCTAAAAGCACATGGCAAGAGCGTTTTAGAATCTGTCTTAGTCAAGGGATATGCTCTGAACTGTACCGTTGCATCGCAGGCAATGACTACGCGGGTACAGGATGCTAAGATTGCAGTACTGGATATGAACCTGCAGAAGGAGAGGATGAAGTTAGGTGTACAAATCACAGTCGATGACCCTCAACAGCTCGAACAGATCCGCGCACGAGAATCAGGAATGGTTATCGAGAGAGTGGAGATGATACTTAAGGCTGGAGCAAATGTCATTCTAACGACCAAGGGTATTGACGACATGTGTTTGAAGCTCTTCATCGAGCGTGGCGCTATGGCCGTGAGGCGATGCAAGAAGGAAGACCTGCGACGAATTGCAAAGGCTACCGGCGCGACCCTATTGAGCACACTTTCCGACCTGAACGGCGATGAGCGTTTTGAACCTTCGTACTTGGGCCACGCCGAAGAAGTTGTTCAAGAACGTATTTCAGACGATGAGTGTATCATGGTTAAGGGGACCAAAACGCACTCGTCGGCCTCTATCCTCCTTCGAGGGCCAAACGACTTCACACTTGACGAGATGGAGCGATCCGTTCACGATTCGCTTTGTGCGGTTAAGCGAACTTTAGAGAGTGGCAGCATCGTGCCCGGTGGTGGAGCGGTAGAAACCGCACTGCACATCTACCTGGAAGAGTTCGCAGGCACAGTCGGCTCAAGAGAGCAGCTAGCCATTGGAGAGTTCGCGCAGTCGCTTCTCGTTATTCCCAAGACCTTAGCTGTCAACGCCGCCAAAGATGCAAGCGAACTAGTGGCGCAATTACGGTCTCGGCACGCTCTATCGCAGAGGACACAAGATGGAGAAGCCAACGAGGACGAAAAGACGATCGCGAAAAAGAAGAATTACAAGAATTACGGTTTGGATCTGATGAAGGGAAAGGTGGTCGACGAGATTAAGGCTGGCGTATTAGAACCCAGTATGAGCAAGGTTCGACAGCTAAAGAGTGCGGTGGAGGCGTGTATCAGCATAATGAGAATCGATACCCTGATCAAGCTGGATCCGGAAGAGAGGGGGGAGCCGGATGATGGCCATGGACACTGAGAGAAAATAAAGGAAAACATGGTGGGCGTGAGGCGTTCCTAATAGGAAGACGGTTTAAGACACAAGTTTAATTCTACAACCCAAATTCCGGATCCGAGGCAATCAACTCGTCCACTTACATTAGCGTCCAGTGGCATTCCAGTACGTGCACCATGCAGTGTGATGATGGAGATGTATAATATGTATGTAGTAACCAAGGTCAGCAGAGCTTATTCGCATGTAAGTCGACCTATAAGTCCCACCTGTACACCTAAATTCGAGGCGGGTTGCATCGGCATGATGCCCCACAACGTTCGCGGTATAGCCGAGACCCACCTGCCTTAAGCCCCATCCCGCTCAGCTTATTATAGTCCGCCTTTTGTAGTAATCGTAGACTCGCCAATTTAGTTTAACCCATTGTCGTGGACCTTCTTATAAAAGGTATGTATTTCATATGTCTCTTCTACTAAAATCACTTCACTATTACCTTCTCGAGACCGTGAAAAAGATAGGCATAATGCCGATATCTAAATTATTACCGTTTTTGACCAAGTGGTCCGCCGAACCCCGGTCCGAGATCGAGAGCCGGAGCGGCTCAAGTTAGCTAAGAAGACCGGCATGCTCACCGGCCTTTCTCGAATCTCTGCATTTCTGCATTTTGTTACATAAAATCTATAGAGCCTTGGCCTATGTAGTACTAGGCTATGATGACCCCCCTTTTCTTCTTATACCCGTGGACCGTGGTTCAAGGTAAATGGACTAGTCCCCCTTCGTGGGGATACATGCATGTTGACTGGTCACCAGGTTTCATCTTGGGGCCTCTATCCGCAGGGTTCATACGTCAAGGTTGTATATACAGCGAGTATATGTAGTGCTGGTGGTGCCTTACCACGTTTCCGTGGTTGTCTTTTCTTAACTGCTCTTTGTTCTTGCTCAGTAGTCTGGCGTGGGCATGTTACCTAAACATTTAAGCTTTTCTTTAAACGTCTGAGTGTTGCTAAGTCTTGCAGGGAACGTCATTACCAGGCAGGCTATATCGATTATTTTACCACCTATATCCAACGAATACTCTTGGATCCCGGAAGTTCAAATTACAACGATTACGGTCTCCGTGACGAAAGGCTTAGTTAGGTATTTATCTCGCACTACTAGGTACTTGTGCAAACAGCAGTCGATAATATGGGCTCTGCTTCTCAAGGAACTTATGTCCTCCCTGAGGCTACGGCTCCCTCGCTGGTCCTCGCACATCCAACTGATACCGAGAAACGCCGAACCTGGACTCTCAACCACAGAGAATGGGGTGGTGCTCTAACTCTCGAGGAGTACCTCAAACGAGAGCCGTACCTAACCACCATTCCCTTAACACGCGACGGCGGTATGACACACTGGATCCTCACAGACTCATCTTGGTCGGCAGATAGCGGGGGAAACCGTCCGGTTCTCGCGTCATGCGAGTCTATTAGAAAGCGTGTGTTAATTGCTTCCCCAAGCGATAACACAGTACACGATGGCGTAGGCCACGGTATCGGGTCCGTCTTCACGTATCCCGAATTCCGCGGGAACCGGTACGCAGCGCGTATGCTCAACGAGCTAGGTCCCGCGCTGAGGAAATGGCAATCTCACGGCCGTGACGCCGTGTGCTCAGCTCTTTGGTCGGATATTGGCAAGGCATACTACGCGAAAAAGGGCTGGGCCGTATTTCCCAGCCTACACGTCGAATTCCCAGTATCCACCAACCGGACTGAAGAAAGCGGGAAGGACAAAGTCTCGCCCATAACATACGATAACCTAGAACCCCTCTGCCAACGAGACGAGCAGCTCTTAAAAGAAAAGCTCCTACGCACAGCGCAAAAAACAAACCGCACAAGCGTAGCCTTCGCCCCCGACCACGATACCCTACGGTGGCATCTCTACAGGGACGACTTCATCGCCTCCATCCTCTTCAAATCAACCCCGTCGCCGCCACCACCACAAGAAACCTTCACCAGAGGCGCCCTAGCCGGTCCCGAAGGCCGCCGTGTCTGGGCCGTCTGGTCGCGGAACTACTACGGCGGCAGCAGCAGCGGCAGCGGCGCCCCGGCTGACAATGTCGATAAAAACACGCTGTACATACTGCGGCTAGTCATCGAGCCTGAATCCTCAGAAGCAGAAAACGAGGAGAATCCGAGCGAGGATATACGGGAGGCGTTTACGGCTGTGATGCAAGCTGCCCTACGAGAGGCTTCCCGCTGGCACCTGGGGAAAGTCGATTTGTGGAATCCGTCACCGACTATTAGGAAATTGATCGATAGCGGCGGATTACAGCACCGTTGGGTAGAAAGGGATGAGGATAGCATACCGAGCATGATGTGGTACGGAGACGAGGATGTCCGTAATATCGAGTGGGTTGCGAATGAGAAGTACTGCTGGTGTTGAGAAATACGATATGATACGAGACGGGAGTAGGGTCCAAAGAATGAAGAAACAGAACAGCACAATTAGAGCGAAGAGGGAGCATGCAGAGAGCTTGGGTTAGAATGAATTCATTAAATATTGGCAACGGCTATCTGGGGTATCTATAGAAACTTGCTCCGAGCAGACTTGGGACAGGGGTATCGTTATAGGGGATGGCTAGAGTTGTCTTTCCAGTCAACACGGATGTGGATAGACTAGGTAGCTTCTCGATCGTCGGCTCCCTATAACTAAGCCTGTCGGCCGGCCATGTTAGGATATAGGCAACTGCGTCCTGCTATAACCTCGGCCGTCTGATCGGAAAGGTTGAATAGAAGAAAGAAGAAGGCTCTCTAGTAGAGAATAAATTAAAATACACACACACACTCCGTCTCTCAAATCTCCTCCTTTAACGTCCAATTCGTATGCTGCAATGATGTATATCTTCCTCAACGCCAGGCCGATGTAGTAGAACTCCTAAAGGCGGAAGTGCTTGCAAAACCCTTAGGCCGTGAAAGTAAAAGAGGCTATATGCGCAACATTCAGCGGTCTCTCCTTGAATGATGTATCGAATGGGCACCTTCAACGAAGGGCAAAAGCCAAAGCAACCAGATAACGGGCGGCATACCGACTCCGAGGGAAAAAACTCAGAAAATGCGAATTTGGTATTTAAGACGTCCTTCCATGAACGAGGCTTTGTAAAGGACGAGGCGCGTTATAGCACAAGGGGGGTGGGAAGACGGTAATTATGTCTATCCGAAACGACGAAAGTTGAATCCATTTGGATTCCGTATGTTCTGATATTCATTCATTGGTCTGTAGAGAGCGGGATACTCTGCAGGCGGCTCTTGGGGCAGCCCGTTGAACATGCGTTGCTGCAGTACTTGAGGCACTGGTTGATGTATTGGTTGATATTCGGGAGCCAACGCAGGGAGCTGCGGTGCGCCTGGCTGGGGAACCGGAGGAGCGCCTGGAGGGACGAGTCTGCCGACTGGTGCTATGTCGTGAAGAGGCTGCACTGGAGGTGGCACTCCGGCTCTAAGCGCCACCAGCCGCCGTTGAAACTCTTCACGATACAGTGCTCGAAACTGCTCTGGTAGTTGTATCGGGGGCATTGGGGGTATCAAGGGTGGGTCCCCACCATCCACATTTCCCAACTGTGCCGCCATGCGTGGTAGAACATCTTGACCAACGACCTGGGGACCGCCAGCCACGGCAGCAGGTTGAGCCGGAGGGTTGATGAAGGGATGGGCCGCATGACGCTCCCGCGCAAGACGATGGAGGCGATCGATGCGATTGTTCATATTATCAAGAATATCCGCAGGAATGCCAGGAGCGCCCTGTGCCAAATTACCCTTTCTACGCTTTTGATCGTCCCGCAGGACTTGTTCTGAGATGTTGATCTTTAACGCGTCCTCGGTCTGCATAGCACGAATATTAGAGATGACCTCGGGCCAACAGATTGAAGTTGAAATGGGCCGTAACAGACTGATAATCAAGAGTAAACTATAAACCGAAGAAACAATGGGGTAGAAGAAAGGACTTACGATATTAGTGTTGTCTTTTAACATTTTCTGGCGAGCTGTCTCTTCCGCTTGCTGTACCTCTTGTTGGTGACGCTCCTCGGTCTTATCGAACAGCGGACACTGGCCATTTTTTCCGCCTCTTGAAGAATCATCGAAATGTCTGTAGTCGGTGATAGTCTGGCGACAAACATAACACTGCAATGTATGGCATTTGGTACAAGAAATCTTATTGCAGCCGTTCAACTTCAAATAAGGATTTTGGCCTGTAGCTAAGGTGTCAGTTGGATGCCTATAACTTCTTGAAAGTATGGGGTCTTTTACATTTATTGCAACGCCGGATTAATGCCGCGCTCATCGCCTCCTCAAGAACGTGTCGAGCGTCGAGACCGTGGTCAACAGCGGCCTCGGCACAAGTCTTTGGTATATGTGTCTCTTTACGGCACAGGCGACAACTGACCTTTTCACAACCCGGGTTGACGCAGGTAAACTCCTTGTCAATCTCAACAGGGGGGTATTCTGCTGCATATGGGCAGAATGGGCACGTCTCGAGGTTCTCGATGCCTGCCATACGTAACACGGCCTCCTGCTCAAGCCGCTCCAAGGCCACACGGAGCTTCTTATTAAGAAATCGCTTTTTCTGGTCTATGGAGAAACCGGCCTCGCATCCGTCCATAGACATACACGATATTTCGTATTTAGACAGGCCAATGTTTGTCTCCACCTGCGATCTCATGCAATTCCGACAAAACCAATGAACGTCCTCGCCATCGCAATGGATCATTCGGTTGAGAGGGAACTCGTCGAAACAGCAGCCGCACTCAACTACCTCGCCGATCGACTTCGCATGGGCAAAGTTTTTCTCCTCTTCTGCCTTGCGAGCAACTTCTGCGTCCTTGATGGTTTTCAAATCCCTGGCGGCGCGTAATTCGTCGATTGCTGCTTTCTGGTCGTCGTTGTACTCGCTCATGTCAAGATTCTCAATACGAACTGGTAAGAACGATACTATCGTTCTTGACGCTCGCCGCTTTTCCGTCCAAGGAGGTCTTGCGTTATCCCAGTTGCGGATGGCCTCATCCATCTTCGTATACGTCTCGAAGATAGATCCTCCATTGGCGCGCAACAGGTTCTTGATCACTGGTATCGGGACTTTTGGGAAACTGGGATATGTTAGTATTAGACCTAGAACCAGAATTTGCCCGTGATAAGAGCATATTAGTAATAAAAAGCAAGAATAGTATGGACAAGTAAATTTCGACATACTGTGACTATGTTAGCTTCTGTAGCATAAAAAGATATGGTCAAGATGTCTCGAAAAGAAGGAGGGAAGTGATTCTCTAGACGCACCTCAGAAGCTAAAAAGTTCTTTGCCATGTCTGTATAGCATGACTTCTTAACCGTAGTTACACGGTAGTCAACTTGCTCCAGCTTCTTTCTGGTCGCTGTTATGACAGCATTTTCGGCCTTTCTAGCTTCTTCGTCCTCATCGTCAGGCCCGTCCTCAACATCGCTATTGTCGTCCTCCGCTCGCTTGCGCTTCAGATCACGGGACCGAACCGGATATTTTTCGCCCTTCTCCTGTCGATCAAGAATAGCGCCAATGGTAAAATCCGAATCGTATTTATTTTCAGCGACAATCTGGTCCAGATAGGTTGGACAAATATCAGGGAACACAGATTTGACATGGTCTTTGCAGGTGTTCTGGGCTGCTAACGATGCTTCAAAGTGCTCAGGATGATCTACGAGATTTTCGAAGTCTCCAATATCTTCGTAATCTTGGAGATACTCAAGGGGATGGTCAGCAATCTCCATCACGTCTTGCAGCCCATCTTGGCTGTCTATATCGTCGTCTATATCATCATCTATTATGATGGGATTCTGTCGTCCTGCCATTTTGGCGTTGACACAGGTTTGCGACACGGGGAAGACAGGATTATGGACGACCCCAAGTCGCTTGGACTTGCGACGACGAATCCGCGCCCTTAAGCGACCGGCAAATACGGCCTTAGATAACCTTTGGCCCATACGGATTAGTGCTTGAGCAACAAGGCGGAAATGCATGGCGCGCTTGTGATGTAAAAATATAAAGACAAAGGAAAGAGCAAGCCCGAGTAAGTTTCAAGGGGGTAGTGTAGAAGGTGGGCAGTCGCAAGACGGAAAAGTAATACTCAACATTGGGCACATGTCTTAAATATCGGAGACAGAAAGAAGAGGGAAGGGGGAAGGAGGAAGGTGGAATGGGGAAAGAGTATAAACTTATTAAAACGTTTAAGCACACAGGGCTGAGATGTATGTACCTACTAAAAGGTATACATGTACCTCTTTACCTGCGCGCGGGCAGAAGAAGCAGTTGCTTACTTAAAATGGAAAGTTTGACCCAAGGTTAGATCATATGTGTATAAGTACTGTAAGGTGCTTGCAACTTAGTACTGTAATATCTAAGTAGTACCTTGAAGCGAGTGCCGATAGACTGCCGATAGTCTTGTTCAGGTAATTCAGGTAACCTTTGAGGGGCATTTGGGTATATGCGAATACAGTGTGTACCTCCCTCTGTCAAGGTTGGATTGGTAGACAAGATATAAGACTCGTCCGTGCGAAACACCAAGAACGAGAATATTAAAAGAAATAGTTGATCAAAAGAAGGTTTGTTCCAACTCGGGGTAGGATATTTCGCGCATACGCCCACAGCCACATACGTACCTAATGGACTAAGTATGTATGTTGGTTGTGGGTGATGACTCTGGGAAGTGTCCGATTGTGTCCTCGAGTGGGTAGGATTGTAGCGAAGGAAGAGACAAACAAAGTAGGTAGGCAAAATAAGTTGGGAAAATGGAGTAGCGCTACCAACAAGCCAGACAAAAATATCAGTGTATGCACTGTTCCCGGGCCGTTAACGTGGTGAGGAAGGCTCGAGTTATTATTTCCTGGGTTACTTGGGTGCCGAGTGTCAAGGGCGCCATTTCGCCAATTATGTGTGGGTGAGTGTAAGAAAACGTCACTAATCACGGTTGACGATGACTCGAATCAGGCTGCTGGCTGTCGAAAGGAAACCCCGCTCTCTGAGATGGCAGTAAATGGCAATGGCAATGGCAATAGCAATCTCAATAGAGTACTACACCTGCCATCAGAGGTAGCCAGTTCCGTACCCTTACTTCGATGATCCGATAATAGGATGATAATTCTGTAGGTAGTCTTACAGCGGTACAGCGGTACAGCAGTACAGCTGCTGCGCTTTGAGGGCGACCGGTCGCAAAACCTACACTTATCTCATTTCATTGCCATCGGAATGAAGATGGTTTAATAAGATATGTATGTTAGGTAGGTAGTTATATACAAACAAGAATTGGCCAGGTATGCGAAATGAAGGTACGTGATACCACCGAGTTTTAGTTAGATAGGGAGATAGGGAGATAGGCAGGCCAACTTAATTTGAAAATAAGTTGATAAGGTTTTTTTTTTTGCTGTGGAAGGGGGCGGACTGGGGGAATAAATTGAGGCTCTGGTAAGCAGGCTATCCTTTTGTAGCCTGGTCGAAGGTTCAGCATCTGCACAATGCTTTTCACATCATATCGCCATATCGGGAACTTTTTGCCCTGGCTTGGAGCATTGGCTACCTAGCCTAAGGTTGGTTACCTCTTTTCTATTCTAAGCCCGCTAACTTAAAACCGATGCTCGTCAGGCATATCCCAAAATAAAACACCAGTTGGTCGTTCTATTATTACATGCAGATAGCCATACAACTTAACGTTGATTTAGCCTTCATGCTAATGCTAACTTACATACAAGTCAATTCCTAAAGCGCACCTAAGTACATACATATAGTTATTCCTACATGTGGTTACATGTATGTACATACTTCTAGCCTTTCCCGAATCCTTGGACCCGATATGTGTTAGGTACCTAAGTAGCGTGGTAGTGTCGACAAGGTTTATCCTGCAAGATTGTAGATCACTTATATTTCTCCTTCTAGCACTCTTCATCGAGGACATTATTAGAACAATCTATACAGCTATTCCTTCCTTACTTATATATGTGCAGTAATTCCCTAGAGAAGCTGTCCTACTCTACGATTGCCTCGGTAGCTGCGGTCGATGAGTTCTGGAAAAACTAGCGACGGGAAGATGGAGGTATTACAAGGAGGCCATGCTTCGGCTTGTTTAAAATCCAGGGATAATACACACATTTTTGTTAACGTATTAGTAGATATTAAGTTATGTAGTTAATTGACATCGGTTATAGTAACTAACTCGGCTAGTCTCTTAGTTCTTATAGCCTCTTAATTCTTACAACAAATCTATCTTCCCCGGGCAAATCTCTCATGCCATTTGCCCTTTGCAACAGGAGGTGCTGCCACTGCTAGTTCTGGGGCAAGCTCGATTGTATCGTGGATTGTTGCGATAGCATTTAGGCTTGCTCTCGGTACCTCTGAAGACGAAGGGGTTGTTCCCTCAGAAGTCTTAAGTAAGATTAAAGCATTTGATGTGTTTTTCTGACGGAGACCCCATGATTGAGTACCATTTTTTAATATTGCCGAATTCGTCGAAGACTCTAGTGTTAAACTATACGACGTAAATTGCATTAGCAACTTATCAAGAAATCTTTTAAATTTATGATTTACTAACACAGGAGGCGTGTCTGATTCTAGTAGTGTAAGCAGCTCAGGGGGTAACTCTAATAGCTTATAGCCAACTCCGTCGGGAGCATGATTGAGTGATATGCCTCTCTCTCTTTGACTAGACATTATCGAGATATCGAATAGCTACGTCAAGGCAGCCTGCATATATTGTAATTATTTGGTCATTAGGCGGGTGGCGCGGTTTGGCAGTGGACTGATGTGTAATATAGAAACTGCTGTTTGTCGAAAGGACAAAGTTGGAGAATGCCCTGCTTCTAGGTTAATTCTTATGTAGCAGTGCGAATTACTCTAGGTACCTCATAAAGTGCCTACATACACTAATATATACCTAGAGATAGGTAATCTAATAAGAGGTAGGCTGGTGCATGCACCTAAGGTTGCTAAAGTTACATAAGGATTTCTTGGGGGATAAGGATAAGGTGGGGTTAAAAAATCGAAACGCGGTTTCAAGTTGTCGCGTTTGTTCGGCAAACCTACTAAATCCCCGAGGGACCACAAAAAAATAGAAACCCTACCCACTTCCGGTCTGATCCTAGTCTTAGCCGTCTCTCGTCACTGACCGCAAATGATGCTTCCCACAATAGTACTACTCTTGGAGGACTTCGAGGCTGTTGTTGTGCATTGCAATTATTGAAGATCCGGTTTTGGTCTTTGGCGCATTTATTAATTCTCCTTATTCCCCTCTTCTGCTATATTGCATGCATCATTTTTTGTCGCGGGTGGCCTTGTGTACTATCAATTTAGTCTAGTACTTTGTTGCTTGCTATCAAAGTAAACAATCGACTGCAGCTTTCGACGCGTACAAGAAGCCAGCCTAAACTTGTTTACTAAAAACGAACCTGGTCCTAAGACGTTTGCCTCGTTTAACTTGTCCGCCGGGTCTCTTTGTCGACCTCCTCACACTCGTTCCCCCTGTCTGGAGCATGATGCGACAGGCCTACTGAGGCGGCCATGGTTCGCGTCACCGAGGAGCTGGCTCTATCGCCAGATCATCTCACTCTTTACCAAGCTACCGACCCCTTACTAGGTCATCTCCCCTTGCTCATACTTCACGGACCATCCACAACCGCAAATTATACCTTAAACAGTTCAAGAGTCCAGGTTCACGTATATACCCCGGCCGGTTTCCAATCTTTTCCCCGACTTACCATATCCCCGAACTCGCCTTTCTATAATGTCGTCAACTATCTACCCCGCGAGTTTCAGGGTGACGAGGTCTATCGAGCTTTGGCCTTCGGTTTATTCAAATATTTTCAGGAGTTGCCCGAGCATGTCAAGGCCCACGTTAGAAACCAATATCCCACCATTCGAAATCGCCGACCCGGTTCGTTGCCCTTGCTTTTCAGTGAACAACATGCCGCCGATATTGCTAAGTCGATGGTCAGGGCGGATACTGCCTTCGAAGTCATTCAAAAGCTGCAGTCCGCCCTTCAGACGCAACATATAAATAATATCGACATTGATCTTGTTTTACCACCTGGATCCATCAGTCCTCTCCAGCCTATTGACTTAGAGGACCTTCCCGAGGATGAGGACGATATTTTAGATCCAACCTTGCGACAGTATGGCATGTACACGCCTATTGTTAAGTTGTTCGGTGAACCCGTCTTCCTACCGACTTCGAGATTACGACGAGCCCCCTCCAAGCCGAGCGCGTTGAATAGAACAAGGTCTTTTTCCAAACAGCAGAAGGCGGAGTTGCGGCGGAAAATGGACGAGCTATTAGAGACCGAGGAACGCTACGTGGCGAAGATGGACGAGCTGGTGAATCATCTTGCACCCGAGTATAGGCAAAAGGCCAAGGAGCAACAACCAGGCAGTTTTAGTCCTTCGGAAGAGGACGTTGAGAAATTATTCCCTAGGTCGGCCGATCAAATTTTACAGATTAATACAGGTTTCATGCAAGCTCTGCAACAGATCATGGAAGATACTGAAGGAGATGCTGTGAAAGATATGGAATCTGGTACTGCTTCCTCGAGAGTAGGCGTGTCGGGAAGTGTGATTGGAAAGGCAAAGGATGCAAGCGGAGCTGTGGCAATGGCAAAGGCCATGCTGGAATGGTTTCCAAAGTTCACCGACTGTTACCAGGACTATATTCGAGCGAGTCAAAACTTCCCTCAGCTAATTACATCCTTTATTAGCCAACAATCTAGCTTCTCGCAACGAGTAGCTGCCACTGGAGAGCAACACCTTCGATCTACTGTCATCGAGCCTGTCCAGCGGTTGCCACGTTATAGTTTGGTCATTGACCAAATTGTCGGCTCTCTACCAATTACCCATCCTGCGCTCCAACCTATGTTGAAAGCCAGGGATATCATCGCCAACATCTGCTCCATGGATGACCCGCTCACTGATAAGCCTCATGTTAACACACGCCTACGTCACATGATCGAGAGTTGGCCCATCGACCTCGAACCGCTTGGGCGGCTAATTGTCGCCGCTGACTTCTCTGAGATACCGGCTCCTTACCAGCCTGGTGCAGCTACACAGCTAGTTTCAAGCGACCAAACCGGCATTTTCCTACTCTTTTCAGATTGCGTTGTGATCGTAAGAAAAGTTTACGGTGCCAACACGTCAGCACGCGACCTACTACGTGAGATTGACAAGCCATCGCCGGCTGGTCTATTGGTTTCCATGACGAACGCGGCTGGTGGCCCAGGTTCCTACGAGCTAGCATTTGCCGGTTGGCACGCTTTAGCCGATGTCCGGTTTACAGAATCGTCAGATGGGCGTATGGTCTGGTTAACTTCGTTAAAAGAGATGAAGGGCGCCAATGCCGGTGAATTTGTCACGAGCACGGCAACTACTTCGCGGTGCTTCGTGCTACAGGAATTGTACGAAGGCAAAGCCGCAAAATGGAGTGAGGAGGTCGTTAAGGCTAGAGTAGAAGGCAGATTCTCCGAGAAGGAGCGTGAAGATCCTTGTTGGACTCTACGGTCTATAAGGATGCCTGATACTGGCCTGGGGTTGTTCGCCGCTGTCTTTCAGGAAGGTCTGGATCAACTGATAGAAGGTCGGAAGGAACCGGCCCCTGTTCGTATCGTTATAGACCATGAAAAGGGTACTAAAGGCGCACCTGTCGGTCACTATGGCGTAGAGATATGCTCGGATGTAAAGACGGGGACGGGGAGCATGAGGAAGGTGATGGTCATCACAATAGGACTTAATGGGAAGAAGGCGACCGACGAGATTGGGCTAGATGACTTCCTCCCAACACTTGCTAGGAGAGGTATGTTTTCGTTGCTGGAGAAATGCGGAGGTTTTGCTAATGGAATCGTAGTTATTCAGCTTCTCAGTACTCAATTCAACGTCGGAAACCCAGGACTGACCGCTGCGATGGTGTCATTTCACACAAAAGTACTTCGGGGTTTAAGTGTCTCTAGCAAAGCTGAGAAAACAAGGTCCTTCCTAGCTACATCACCCGTGAAGTACCTTTCAAACTTCCTGAGCGGGAGCAGCAACTCGGATACAAGCAGCGGCCACAAGCATCAGCGTACATTGACGGGAGATGCCCCAATACTTCTTCCTAGCCGACTCAGCCGGTCTAATAGCTCCGTTGACGCGAACTCGTTGCATGGCTCAACCAAGAGTAGGGATGGAATTCGGATTGGGGGAACCGATGATGATCGACCAGAAAACCCATTAGTTCGGCTTGAGCAAACCTTCACTGGCTATATGGCTAGTCTCCAGGCACGCAAAGGTAACTTTATTGGCCGAACGCTGCTCAACAGGTCTGCTGTTGATGAACTTTCCGTGAATGATCTCTACAACAAACTTATCGAAAGTCCCTTCGATATTGAAACTTCATCTGATTCCACCCCTGATGTCATTTTTGTTGCCTTCGAAAAGTTCGTGCGCATCGCTTGGGGAGAACAGATGGGTCCCATTATATCGCTTAAGGCGCTAGACGCTCTCCAAGAGAGAGCTTCAAAAAAGCTTCCTGGAGACTTCGCCGACTTCGTTCATTTCCTCTTTAGAGACATGGCACCCCAAAACCGAAGGGCCTTTACTGCTCTGATCAAACTACTGGCGGACCTCCTCGACGGTTGCGCGAATGATAGCGACAGGGGAGCTCTTACCTTGGCATTTGCAGAACTCCTGGTCGATGATGGAGATGCGCATAATTACATTAACCTGCTTGATAGGCTTGTCGAAGATTGTGACCGAATATTCGACGACGGGCCAAGCGGATTCAGTATAAGCATTGATCAAGCTGAGTCTATCTTCGAATCTATGAATTCGACTACTCGCAGTGTGAGATCGCATACCGGATCGTTTGCTTCGAATACATCCTCTATAAGAAGGAAATTTGGGCTCGAAAACTTTTTGACAAGGCAAAGTAGCAAGAATGAGATGGATACTAGACCATCTGTATGGCGTACTCTGAGCAAACACAACAGGAATCCAGCTACCGGTGAGACGACCCCGACTTTGGCTAAAAGTCCTGTGATTAGGACAAAGTCCGAAATTGGTACACCGTCTAGTCCAAATAGAATAAGGCGACCTGGGTCGCGCGACAGACCTCCCATCACAGGTGCCTTCGACGATAGTTATTCACGGCCAAATAGTTCACAAAAGCTCGAAACAATTGGGGAGCCTGAGACTGAGGAAAATTTCCTTAACACTCCGAGGAGGAAACGTCGGAGCTCACTCTCAGATCTTAAGAGCCTTATGGAGGCAGCAACCCTCGAGGACGAACCGCTGCAACCTCTCTCCCATATGAAGCAAACGTCAGAAAAATTCAATTCCGGGCCACGTATTCCTCCGCCATCCAAAATCCCAACTAGCCCGCCCTCGCAATATAGCAGCCTAACTATTCGCTCGTCCCGCCAAAAGGAAAACGTTGAAGACCCCTTCCAAACCTCGAACGAATCGCCGAGGAAGGGGCATGCCAAGATGCTTTCAACTTCTAATATCCCAACTCTAAGACGTGAGAATAGTTCGGCAACTGAATCAACCTCTAGACCTACTTCTAGCCCAAGTAAGTCTCCGGGGAAGCTTCGATTGCAGTCAACGCAAAAACTCCGAGAGCGTTTGCAAACGGAAAAGAAAGCTATCGAGGATGTAGATGCCAATTTGCAGTTAGAGCTCTCAAAGATCGCTGCAGATATGGCCAAGGTCAACTCATCTCTGCCACGTACCTCGACAATTGACATGAGGAAGCTATCCGCCAGCCTGAGAGCCCTCGAGGACCGTGTTCCCATGCTTGTCGCGCAGTTGTTAGACCGACAAGACCAACTCCAGTATGACATGGACAACACTGTCAGGGCGGCCGAGGGGAAGGTCAGAGCGATCGATCAGCTGTACAAAGAGACCATGGCGGAGAACGAGATACTGTACGAGAAATTCAACGGCGAACTAGGCAAGATCGTCAAAGCGCTTAAGGGCAAGGGGCGCGATGACAAGGAAGACATCATAACACGCATGAGAGACTACAGCGAGGAGACGGCCCGCGTGAAGCGGGAAAACGCGCGCCTCCGCCGAGAAATGGCCAGCTTGCGGGCCCTCATGAAAGGCGGCGGCGGCGGCGGAGGCGGTGGTGACGCCTAGAGGGACGTCATGTATGAAGCGGGCTCTTTAGGACGGCTGGCGTTCTGGCTACTTTGGGGGGTCACGAAGAGATTCATCGCGGGCGTTGCGAGGCTGGCGTTGTCATCGTTGTATAGGAGCTTTTATTTCTTGTTCTGGCAGAGCGGCTACTTCTACTTCAACTTGAACTTGACGATGCTTGTGGACGGGTATATGTGTAATGAGACGAGAACGAAAAAAACGAGAACGATTCTGGTACGACTGACTGACTAACTGACTGACTGAGATACTCGGCTTGGCTTGGACTAACCTACGCTAACGCTATGCGGGATGGATGTTACGAAACGAGATGATACGAGATGAGATGGCACAAAACCCAAGCCCAATCCAGTAATTAATTATTATAGTATAGATGAGAAAAGTACGATTGTAATTGTCGAGTTTTTGTCACTTCTTGTGCGTCGTTTGAGGTCGAGTAAGTAAGTAATAGGTAATATAGGACATTCTCGGTTGAGGAAAGGAAATGAAATGAAATGGAACATGAGAATAATATTCATTTATATGCTTGATCCGCATCGTAATATTGCCAATTTTACTAATTTTGGTTCCTGTCCCGTATTTTCTTCACCTATCCTCAAGTTGTAGTAAATCATGTTTACCTATGTAGTATAAAACTACATTACTCAACGATCTGCTCATGGCTTTTCGGCTAACTAGTAAATGTACCATTTTTTAACCCCTGCTTAATACGAAGATTTGAAGTTCCGCTATACGTCGCGGATAAGACTTCTCCATGAGGTAAATACTAACGAGTCGATAGTAAATGTAAGTGGACATAGTCATCGATTCTCTTTAGTTACGGCTCAGATTTCCCCAGACACCTCATCTCATCCAAGTCCCCAAGCTGGACAGCCAGCGAGGCATTATTTACTAGGTTAGTTGCTTACAGTACCCAGATATGCGCACCTCTACCCCAGACAACTAAACCCATTATACCGGGATACCAATTCTTTGCAATCCTTGATATGGAACTGTATTGACCCTTTAGACTAGCACCGCTTAACTTCCAACGCGAGCTCGATTATCGACCATGAGATATCCTCTTGGAATTATTTCTATACTTTGTGCCGCATGACTATCGATTATGCGCAAACCTATTGCGCAGAGAGTTCGTTTAGTTTTGCTTTCTCGTTCTCATTTAACTGATTGTACCATTCTCCAAATCCGGCAATGTTGTCGCGCGCTGCTGCGAGGAAGAATTCTGTGAGATAAGCTTGAGTTTCATCATCCCGACGGCGCATATTGTTAGCTTCTAGGAAGCCCATTAGATCATTCTTGACACTACCAAGGTTGAGGTCTAATGTGTCTGGGTCATCCTCCCAGCCATCGTCGTCATCCTCATCAGCAAACTCTGCTGCTGCCGCCGCCGCCGCGACATTAGCAGCGCTATTCGCGCCCGATGCGGAGAGGAGTTCTTCAATTAGAACCTTAAGGATCTTTAAGGGAGCAGGGATTGCAGTATATTCGTCTGGGGCTGAGTATCAGTGAGCAATAATACGTGAGGGGTTTGGAGAAGAGACTTACTTTGCCTAGCGCGGGATCTTGTCATGATTCTATCACTTACAGGTATGATCAGGTCACCCCTTACTGTCGTCTGGAGAAGTCGGGGGTCATTCAGACTGAATAACTTGGAGAGCGCGATCACACTATTTTCAAATTAGTAAGGGCGGTGGTTTCAGTCCAATAGTCCTTCACTTACTTCTGTCTAATCTCATCGTATCCCGCAAAATTGACGGAATTTTCCAGCCACTTGCCTAAGACGACCTGTAGGCCACTCTGGCCATTGATCTGAATCGTGCTGAGGAAGTCGACAACGTCTCGGGCACCGACCAAAGAGAGTCGCGCAAAGACTAGAATAAGGGACTGGATAAACCCAGCAGCCTCGGCCGAAGCTAATCGGTTAGCAACCGCCTGTAAGAGCTGCGGTAAGAATGGACCAAGTCGCTCATGGCCTGCCTTTTCAACTAGCTCGGCTGCAAGACCACCAACTTCGGATGCCGCATTATCCTCAATAGATGGACCAAGCAATCGGTCAATGATGTGTAGGCAAACCTCAAGGCCAGATCTATTGTTCTCGTCGTGGTAGTTGAGTACCTGCTCGTGGTCATGTGCTAAGAGATATTTCACTGATTCAGCGCCTGGTCTTAGGATATCACCCTCATTACTCTCCATAAGTAATCGGCTCAGCTTAGGTAAGGTAGCCGCTACAAATCCAGGAGGTAAGGGTTCTGAGGCATATTGAGTAAGGGCAGCCATCAATTCGGTAGCAAACTTTAAGACTGGTTAGCCCTGCTGATAAACTGGACTACGGGGAAATTTGAAGTAGATTTAACATTTCGAAAAATTCGATGATGAACTACTGGCTAGGGAATCTGCTAAAACTTACCGTAATGAGTGGGTTGTCTGAAGTAATATCAGCAACGTTGAATGCGCCATTTAGTGTAGGGAGGACTTTTTGGCAAAGTGCTTGGTATAAGGCTGGGTCTGGCATTGTCTTAACGATGTCTTCGAACTCTTCGCAAATAAGCATAGTGACCTAAACGCCGGTTGGAGTTAGCACTACCAATGAATAGGATATATACTTGACAGCACGCAAAAGGGATTTAGTAATTTTACAGGGCCATTTGATACATACCTGCCAATTAGTTGAACCATGTTTAGCAATGAGGAAGAGTAAATCCAGGGCGGGAACATCGTTGGACACGGCAACTCGTTTGTCGATATTGATAGCAGCTCGGAGGGTTTCTGTAAGTGTAACAAGCAAGTCATCCGCCTGCTCAATGTCGGACATATCCCGTGCAGACATCCATTGAGAAATAGCGTTGACCACATTTGCTTGGACATGTCGGTTATCAGCAATCCTTCCACCCTGGAGAAATCCCTCGACCGCTTTTATGCATGCAACCTGCACAAGCTCGGACTGCTCCGCCGCAATAGCCTCAATTGTTCGGTTTAGGAGTGTAGCTGCTACTCCATCAAACTGAGCTAAGACGCCAGCAACCAGATATCCACGGCCGCGTAGTAGCGGTTCTCCAGGACGGTTGATGGCATAATTTACCAGTTCGAGATACGCCTGACCGATCTCTAGAGGGACGGTCTTGTTGCAGTCTAAGAAGTCATTCACAAGCTGATTAAGCAAGTATAGAGCAGCTTCCTGTCTTCTCCACGGCGCATCCTCGACAAAGAGACTCTTCGTATAAGCAAAGAGGCCTTCTAATGCCTTCTGGTTCAACCATTCACCGAGCTTGATCAGGAGGTCTCCGCAAGCAGTTCGTGGGGTGTAATTGGCGCTCACGGACTGCTCCTCTGCAAGATAGAGGGATACATCTATGTCCCATAACTCTTCCTCTTCTCTGGTGATAAGAGCATAAGAAGTAGCGAGCTTCATGATGTCCAGCACCCAAGGTGTCTCATGTGCAGAAGCGTGGGCCGCTAACTGGGCTTCTAGCTCCTTACGAACAGGTGGGGCTCGCAGGCAACCATTCAAGAAATCTAGTTCCTCTAAAATAAGGAAATCTAGGGTGTAGGGAAGGCCATCAGAGTCTTCTAGCCTGCCCTGAGCATCGTTCTTAATATATAGCTCCTCGTGCGCAGGTTCGAGGAGCATTAGTTCTTCCCAGATGGCCTGAAAGAAATGTGGCGTCTCAGGTAGCAGGAGACCTGAGAAAACGTACTTCAACTTCAGAAGACATTTCACAACCTGGAGCTTAAGGGCAATTATGCCATTCCAGGCATCAGGCTGTACAGTCGACTGAGGTTCGAGGGCAGGGAGCCTTAGCTTCATGACCTGATGAAAAAAAGGAAACCAACCCTTCATTGCCTCTTCAGCAAACGCCTGCACTTCCTTCGGGTGCTCCTCCTTGACAGTATCCATGAGGTCAAAACAACCGCGAAAGACGGAGACGGCAAGAGCGCGCAAGATGGGTTTTCGGCCTTCATTGATGGCGGCATCGTATACGACCTTAACTATATCTCGTGCCATAGAGAAGAATTGGTCATCACTGAGGCTTTCGTCAACCAAATCCCGGAGGACTATCAAAGCACCGTGGAGCTGGTTATCGTTTCCATTCGGGATTATCTCGAGCAAGGTAGGAAGAAGCGACGGCCATAATTCGGGGAAGTCGACATTAGCAATTTTGCCGACCGAATAACTAATTAAATGGTCAGTAATTGTCGAAATAGTAAGGTAAAACTAATATGCGCTGGAAAAATAGCCATTTTACAAGCATGGGTAGTAATAAGGATGTAGGACCGATGCATTTTGTTTTATAAGGCTTTCGTACCTTGCAGCCGTCTTGATCTTCCTATCATCCTCCGAATTCAAGGCAAGGTCAAGAACTAGAGGTCGAATCTGATCTTTGATAGAATCGGCGATAGGAATGGCGGGGCCATCGTCGTTCTCCCCGCTCCAGTTTCTCTCGATGAAGAGTCGCAAAGCAGATAGAGCAGCTTGTCGGATTTCTACGGCAATAGAGGTATGTCGGGCAATGTTTGCAAGAGACAGTGGAAATGCGGGATTGCTAGCTGCATGCTTCAGGTCAAGCTCTGCCTGCTTTCTAGGACCTTCGGCAGCCAACTGAGTGTTGGCGAGGACCTGGACGAGTTGGTCCTCCATTGTGGGCGGTCGAGTTTTTGTCGCCGATCCAGATAGTTCAAGCAGTTGTTGAACAAGCTCAATATTATTATGGTTGTTGGCAAACGATGTGGGGTTTCTGTGGTCGAGATAGTGGTCGAGATAGTGGCTTCGATAGTTGCCTCGACAGAAATGTTTCTATTTTATCTGAAAGCGGTCAAAATAGTTGCGGGACGAAGGTGGGACAGCCGCAGTGTGACGACGATTTAAATGGGCAGGTGTGGGCAAGCACTGGCAGCAGCAACTGCTTAATTACTTTAGCAGTCCGATATCACTATAAAAAGTTAGCGCGACGCGTTGGTAAAAAGTGGTGTTGATCCCCAAGAAAAGTTCAAGTGTGGAAAGTCCTTGGGGTCATATCACATCACATAAATACTAAACTTGCAACATCAACATTGGAGATAGGTACCTAGGTATAAAATGACTTGGATATTAGGTACATAGGGTACAAAGTATTTAAATGTACCTTCTACTTTAAATTATTTATTCGTCTAGATGGAAGTATCGATGTAGGTACAAGGTACAATACGTACCTAACCTACCTCTGTCATTAACGGAACCTAATCTGCTAATGCAGGACACTTGGTGTTACCTACCTAAGTACCTATTTTAGCCGGAACTCTCTCACCAATCAATATGAACAAACCTACCTGCTGCCACTTAACGCGTCTTAAATATTGAAATCCTACCCCTCAACGCGTCTTCTATGTACCTTAGCTAGGTACTTACCAAAACCACGGGATCTCGCGCCAAAGCCAAAGCCAAAGCCGTAAGCCTCAGAGGAGTGACGCTATATATAACTCCTTACAGCAATGGCCTCTCTACAAAGCCAGCAGCCTCACGAAGAGCAGCAATCAGTACCTCTCACCCAAGCTAACAACCTCTTAACTTCATTCACTCAGTTCCTCACAATTTGCATCCATAATATCCTCTACTACCGCTCTATCTACCCAACTCAGACATTTCTCACCAGCCGGGCATATAACCTACCGGTTCATCAGTCAAGACATCCGAAAGTATGTTCTTGGATCCGCGACGCTGTAGATGCTGTAAAGGGGCAGCTCGTCCTAGGTGTCGTGGAGCGCATTGCTATAGTCATATATGACGGACAGGCGAGAGTAATGGAGCGATGGATGTTTGATGTCGCTAATTTCCCCGCATGGAAAGGTTTCAAGGAAACGAGGGGGCCAAGAATAGAAGAAGAAGACGAACTTGTTGAAGGGGTTGTCAATGTTGAGGGCGGCGTAGAGGGAAAAGTAAATTGGGCGAACGTAGACGAACAACTACGTGCTACTGTGAGGAAGCTAGCATATGCTGCTGAAAAGATGACACCACTTCCAGATGGATGTACTTTTACTATCGCAGTGGAATTACGAGATGAAGGTGAAGCGCCAATAGGGGTGAGTGCTTATAATCAATATCCCCGCTTAAAATATCAATTAATAATAATTAACAAACATTAGCATCCGCAACCTTGGATACCCTCACAGTCAAACCTACAGACGAGATCCAGAGACAACCCAGCACCTGGCCAAGACGTTGGGGGAGCTAAGACGACTCCCCTCCGTGCAGTAGAAGCCGGACCTTTATTCTTTGAATGCTGGGTTGAAGAAGGTAAAGCCAAAGAGCAATTATCATCCCCCTCATCAAGTGAATAAAATTTACATCTCCATGCTTTACTGCAACTTGTTCAGTGTGAGCTTACGTTATTTTGGGAATGTTATATATATATTAGTATAAATAATGTGATACTGTAGTCATATCGGGATAAGTCTAGTATGTCTTCATTCTCATTTCGACAATCTCCTTGAAGCTACTAGTAATGATAGCAAGGGCTTAGAATTATACAGTCCAGTAATACAAACCCTTTTCCGTGAATGTCACCCCTTCGCCCAGACGCCTCACAAAGCCAACTCTGGCTGATCACCTAGTTTGTTGTGGTGTATTAAATGATATCTCCACCAAACCCTCCAAAGCCTCCACCAAATGGACCACTTCCTCCCCCTGGCCTGCGGCCTCCCAGCCTTGGAAGGCCTCCCGGACCTAGAGGATCATAGCGAGCTCCCGGTGGTACCTGAGGGTCAAATTCACCATTTTCACCGCCAGGGCCTCCGAATAGATCATCAAACGTTGGATGCATGCCTTGGCCTCCACCAGGTCGCGGTAGGCCCCCTCCGATGCCTAATCCGGGACGTAGCGGATCATGGGGTCCTAGCCCAGGGGGGTATAGATCATCAGCCCCGATATTCCCAAATGGGCTTCGAGCAGGCTGTCGTAGCGGCATGCCCGCTGGACGGTTTATGTCGTAAGGGTCTTCGAAGCCCGGTGGTGGGAAATCGCCAGCCGGAACCGGGTTGCGGGGCGGTGGGTTAAGGGGATCATTATACGGGTACGGCTGTGCCGGCTGGGGTAGTGGATCCGGTATTACAGGCTGTCTTGGCGGTCTTCGACCCGCATCGTCGGCATCGTCGCGCACGGCTCTGTCATCAGCAGATTCCTCGTAGCCTTCTTTCTGAAGAGAAGGAAGAAGTTTTTGAACAATGTTGATCTTGATCAGACTAGCCAGGTCCTCGATGCGGTTTCGAGAGATGAAAACATTCTGTAGGGTCTGTAGTAGGTTGGAGCGATCCTCTACGCCATCGCTAGTGATGGTTATTCTGACAGGAAGAGCCGCGTTAGAGATGAAATCCTTGATGATGACTTCGACGCGCGCAATACGTTCGTCGTTAATACCCAGACCGCGGATCTCGGCTTTGCCTCCCATTCGATCAGTTCTGATAACGAAGCGAAGGGCTGATTGCTGGTGCGCATAGACAAATGCATATGTGTTGAACGACGCATTCCAGTTTGCCGGAAGCCGCGGAGCTAGCTCATGGCACAGCGCTTCTATTAAACAATGCTTAGTATCATTTAAATCGTATAAGTTATATGTATATACTTACCTTGAAGTTTATCTTCATCGAAACCAAGGAGACGGAATCCGAGGGAAGCCATGCAGGCGTGAGAAAATAAGGCTAGAGCCTCATGGGAACTACTCAAATCAGATGTGGTATCGCCTGGGGAATGAGTAGGTAGAGCATCGGCCATCTGCTGAAGGATGACCGACGAGCTTAGAGGATTAATCAACATGATGAAGATAAGTTCATCCGACGTGTAGCTTATGGTTGAAAGTTATTGATTGAAGCTTTACATTCGATGTCGTAAGATGTGTATGTAGGAAGAATAATAGGTTTTAGTGGTAAACTGCCGATATCAGAAGAACTATTTATTACACGGATTTGCCGCTTTTTTATGTCATTACGTCGTTGCCTTCAGCCCTACGAGGTACGCAATATGTACTAAAGCGGGGTTTGGCAGGCGGGGTAGCTTTATCTTATCGGAGCTTACTCATGCTTGTATGAGGTATATTACCCCCTTAAGTACCCGAGTACCCGTTCATTCGCTATAGAACTTTCAAGAACATTTTCTTTTAGTTGTTATGAATTGTTTCTCGGTGAACTGAGCATGACTTACATTCTACTTCCTTACAGGGCCATGTTTAACGCAGAGGAGTATTACCTAGAGCCAATTAAGCTAGTATACGATCTTATCACATTTATAACCTTCTCGAACTTAAGATTTAGGAAGATGGAAGCTGCCCAAGTCGCTTTTATGTAAAAGAGCTACGTGCTTTCAAGTTATCTCGTTTCCGAAAGTAAATTAACTCTTGCAAACCTCTTTAGGAATATGCTACGAATAGAGTATTTGTCAGGGTATAAGTGAAGCTAGTATGAATTAGGTATAGATCTACATAGGATAGATATATAAGGGGGCGCTCCGCGCCCTCGCAAGAGGATAGAAGGTTAAGCGTTAATAGATTCCTACTACTACACGGCTACTATACAGCAGCTTCGCTGCTGCTTCTGATATTCACTCTACGTATGACATACATCAAGGGTTCTTTCTGACAGTATTCCAACTGAATTCGTATGACAACAATACGATAGGCACTACAGACGTAACGTTAGAAAAACATTATATAAATGCTTCGATTAGTTATTCTATGTCCAGGTATCGTGTAGCGCGGAGTGGGCGGTAGGGTCCCAGCTACTAGTGTGGTAGTGTATTGGTGACTATATTGATCCATCCCCTATTAAGAATAGGGGGGAGGGCAGAGCTTCCTTATATAGACCTGGTCTCCAAGAACTACCCTATGGGGTAGCCCTATTGTATCCTTGACATTCTAATTCGCTTTTCTATAAATACGTTTACAGTCCGAAGGACAATCATGAAATCCATTATGTTAGGTACTTACTAAGATGCTAGAGGTTCGTTTCAAGCAGTTTGCCCGCAAGTCTGCCGTAGATATGAGGTAGTATCAGCCCGAGATATCTTTCGGGTTCGCAGAAATCCTTAAAAGAATATTAGACAGTACATCCAAAGTTTACCAGCAATTTTTTTGACTAGAATATGGCAAAACATCAAGCTTTGCGAGATCCAGCTATGTTAACTGGGAATAGCATTACACCACCAAGCAATTCTATAAGATACCCCTTTACACAATTGACAACTTATAATAGCCCACAATCCTCTCTCCATGCTCAATCTGGTCAGTACGTAAAAGTCATAGATCATTCAAAATACTCTACTTACTACAAAAACTACTGCTCTATGCATTTTATTGAAGACATATGCGCCATAGATAGTATTTATCTCTGGTATTCTGCCTTCCCTATTCAGACCTTTGGCATCATAGACATAGAGCAATACGGGTACATAGTGTGTGCGTGTATAATGCTAGTGGGTATTACTATGTATCGCTAGAATGGCAAATCAACCAATCTATCTCGATATAGGGACCGTAATACTCGTTATTCGTCATAGTACCAATACAGAAAACAGCACGACCTTTTCAGCTCTCCTCAGACAACGGGAATTGCCTCTCTTGAGATTCTTCGGGTAGATCATACCAACTATTTAATATTAAGATCATCGCCGGGCTTCTAGGCCCCGGTGGTCTAGATCTGGATCTGCCTCGGTATTGCTCTTGAAGAAGACCAGCCCAAGTGATTCTTTTCCATCAAAACATCATCTCACTAAATTTTCGCCATGTCCTCGAATAGGCTACGAATCTGTCCAAGAGACTTCTCTTCCGGGGCGGTGACAAATAGTAATTGTATAAGGTACCTAGGTAGGTACTTTTATTATATATTAATTATGAAATCACATAAGTAAACCCACCTGGATACAATATGTCAACCCTATCTTTCCTCCACAGCCAACTATCAACGGAATAAACAGGTAAAAGTTTACGGATAACCGCCGATGCCACTACTGAAGCACAACTTGCCTCCTCCTATATTCTTCTGTAATTTCCCGTGTTTATAAAAAACGCCCCAGAGCGAGCTTGTGGCGTCTAGTCTCGAGTGGAGTGGCACGATACGGTGCAGTTCTACATAGTACTATTCTATGACGAGATGCTTATCTAGCTTGCGGGCTTTAGGTTAGGTATTGGTGATTATACCTCACATTAGCTCTGCCTCTAACACTGATATTTCCTACAATATGCATCATACATAGTAGATCAACAAGATCTCTACCATAAGGAGTAATTTTAGTCAAGGTTAGGCTATGATGATCTGACAACTATTGAGATATAGTATATATATGTTCGTCATATTTTCATGTTTTCGCATTGTCACAGAGTAATTAAATCGTCTATGGCCTGATTAAGGGAGTATTATACACACGTAGTCTGACGATAGATGTGATGAAATATTCTCCGTTAGGCATATTCAGTGGGCCTTTCCGGAGAGAGCATCTAGACAGACCTTATAGCATTAGTAATTCCAACGCAAGAGCAATATCTCCAAGCTTCCTCGGTTCTACCGAATGAGGGATGTAGGTCGTCGTCACCTACATAGTACCAACTAGAGCAAAATCCTATTCTTCTTTCTTCCTAAACTAAAGAAGCCAATCGTAGAAAAGACTAGATGCGAGCTACGCACAACAGCACCGACGTTAGACGCTAGTCAGGGGTAAATCGCCTAGTCCACGCTGTCGGTAATCTGCCCTAGACGATTATTGGCCGAAGCTCGATCATTTACGTCCAAGTATACAACAATTTCCACAATACTCGCCTATCTCAACCACGTGCGGAACGTAGCCGTCATCTAGCTGCTTAGTACCTGGCATATAGGTTAGTCTAAGCTACTCGATAGTCGACGACTGCGGCTTTCAGCTAGGTACCCCACAAAGCACTGACGGCTTGGTCTAGACTGTCTAGAGGCTCTGACACCTTTCGATTCTAACGGCAGCTCGTCCCTAGAGAAGTTAGCTTTCAGCCAGATGTCTGCTCTAGATTCTGCATCGGTTAAGAATACTCGTAGGAGGCTTAATTTGTCAGAAGAGAAATAAAGCTACCTCACTAGGCTACGTGATGGATAAGGATTCTAGTATCGGATTCCCCTGACGCCAGTCACATTGGAAAATGCATTCAAATAGGCTGCGGTAAGACCAGTTTCTGAATTTTGATCACCAGCCTTTGTCTCTCGTCGCTCTTTACACACTCATTTGAAGTCCTTCGTTTTACTTTGCTTACCAGTGTGTCTTCGTCAACATGAGGTTCGAGACTGTCCTTGTAGCCCTCCTTGCGAGGGAGGCTGCGGCTAGGTGTAAGTCGGTTTTCCCGTCTAACTACCCTAGTGCCGGCGCTTCAAGCTCGTCCTCGGGAGCGTCTGGATATCCGGGAGTTTCGGCTTCGTCGGGTGCTTCCTCAACGGGATCCTCGTATACCGCCACCAGCACTTCCTCCAGCGGATACTTGAGGGAATCTTCGTCTTCTTCCGGCGCTGTCTCTAGCAGCTCTGTAGGCCCGCCGAGCAGCTCCAGCTACTCCTGCTACTGACACCACCACCAACACTATCACTGCGTTGCCCACCACAACCACCGTTGCCACGCCTGCTGGTTTCACGCCTATCAAGTCTGCCCTCCCCAACGTTGTGGCCCGCACTATCAACCGTGTTCTTGCCGGCCGCACCATTACCCCTGGCTGTAATGTTGCTACTCCGGTCTTGAACGCTGGAGATGTCCAGACCTATGCTTCCGTCGTCGCCTATGGCACTACCACTCATACCACCTCCACCACCCTCACCGTTGGTCCTACCCCCACCGCCTACGCCCAGTGTGCCAGCAACAACATTGCCTCTACCCTCAACCGCCAGAGCATCAACTACCTATACGGCGCCCTCGTCGACCAGGGCACCATGTCTTCTGCCACCGACTGCTGTGTTCTCTGCGCCACTACTTCTCACTGCGGTGGTTTCGGCTACAGCAGCACCGGCAAGTGCTACATCGCCAAGGACTACCGCGTCTGCAAGGGCAGCAACCGCGTCGCGACCTTCGGCCGCATTCCTCTGGTCAGCACCAACATGGTTGTTGGCAACGGTGCCTGTGGCCAGGTTCGCAACTAAGGAAGAGCGCCTCTATACTCTCTATAGCAGAGTCTTCGCGCCTCCCCTAATATCTCGGCGGTCTGCTCTTTGGAACTCGCCGTTTCGGCTGGAGAGACAATAGGTTGGGCTGGCTGCCGGTTAATATGAGCTAATGACGATACATGTACGTGGATACTTGTGCGTGCAGCGTTAATAAGGATTGAGCGGCTTCGTTGTTAGATGTTGGGGTTGCTGGTTCAGCAGCACCATACTTAATATTCTCCGTATATAGGATTAAATTTAATAATTTACACATGTATCCCGAATAAAAATGACTTGAATAATTTCTATCTCTTATGAAAACATGAATGATAATTTGAACTTTTGAGTGTTCCATTTCAGCCGTGACAATGACTCTCAGTAAGTCATAAATCAAAATAATTATCATAAAATACAACTTAATATCACTCATCAGGGGACAATCTATTTCTTCATACTCAACATCCTATCAAGTTACCATAGTGTAAAGTTCAAATTTATATATCAAAATGTCTAAAACATCTAGTCAGCATCGAAGCTACAAGACTACGAGGCTCACGAAAGTCACCATGCACAACACGAAAAGGTCGAATACTATTTTTTGCTAGAAGTCAATGAGTCAAAGTCTATTCATGCCTACCGATCGAGTTTTATCTAGATATCATGTATGTGCTGAGGGTACGGGATGTCTAGGTACTTACTGATCTTCCACCAAACGAGCAACTAAAAGAACAAACATGTCCTCCCAATTTACCAACCCCTTTCTCAATATCATTGCCGCGCGCCGCTAACCAAATTCTCTATTCCGGGCAAGGAAAGCTTCAATTTAGGAATTTTCAGAACACCGTTTAAGGACTTAACTTGGCACCTCCCTCATCCTCCTCCTCCTCATTCTCTCCATCTCCCTCCTCCTGTCCATCCTTGCCATCATCGTCATCAACAACGTAACTAACGCAAGACTCGTACTCTCCAGAAATGCTACTAGCACAGGACTCGTAGTCGGATTCCGCGTTGATCATATTTAACTCCTCGCTGATCTCGCACAGCCCGCACATCTCGTCGGAATTTTTGCTGTAAAACGTAAACTCGATGCCCGTACGGCAGCATCCGCGGATCTTGTTCTGTCGCGCCGCGTTGCACGTGTGCCCCGAGACGCTGGTATCTTTGAGGATGGTACCGCCGCATCGGCTGCACTTGTATACCCAGCACGTACCGGTACACATCTTGGCAGGATTATCTTTAATCAGATTTTAGAATTTTGGACTTTTATCTCACCTCACTCTCACAGCTAGGACCTAAGGGGAAGATAGAAAGGTGACTAATGGCAAAAAGGGTGTTTAGCTGGCTTGGGATTGCTGATGGTGGCACTTTTCCTGGTGGATAGAAAAAAAAGGAGATACTCCAGGGGGATATTTAAATATAATCAATTGTATCCTACACACAAAGGAGATGTGTGTGAACAGAGACACGGTTATACAATACATTCATGAAACTGAAGGACAAAGACTAATGTTGGAGTAATTAATAGAAGAGCCACGAACAACATCTACAGTTGTTACGACTTAAGACAATAAGAAAAAAAACTTTGATAGCATTGTCACGGAATATAGGTCTTCGTCATTACAAGCCAATTGTAGCTAGTTCTTGTTATGAAACTCTCAATTCATTATACCTGGGCTTTGTTCCCAGTTTGAACTTCCAATGAATGCACAGCCAATCACTCGTGGCCCTGTATACAGTATTGATACATCATACATTCGCTGGAAGTAAAACACGAAGGCTCCGGACACCTTTGGGACTTTGCAGACCTTTCCCACCTTATCCAATGCACCTATAGAAAACGCCTTCCACCCTGCTACTATGTACATCTCCCCTCCTAAGAATAGGAATCGTGTTATGTTTCATGCATGAATTTTCAAGCCGTGACTTCAGTATACCATGGGTATGATATTAGAGTCATTGTGTCAGTAAGCAGCAGATGCTTACTCGTACCAAGTCGTACCAAGTCGTACCTCATACACCCTTATGTGCTAGTGAAGGACTCCAAGAAGCTTCATAGCTCCCATTAGAACACATTGTCCTTAAATAGAAATTTTGTACGGCTCTGTGTTTTATATAGAACAACCGTCTTTATCATTGTGAAACTCTTCGGCCTTGTATCGTTACCAACGACGCCTAAGTCCTATTAGCGATCAAAAATAAACGAGGAGAGCGTAGGGATAACTTACGAGTACGCCTCAAGCATAGGCTGTCGACGCTTGAATTTGGGCGTTGCATCGCTCAACTGCCTCTTTGTTGACTCCTCTCCACTATCAGTACCACTAGTTGAAGGTCGCCCCAGCCCTAGTAGTTCGCGTTCGATAGGATCAAGTGGCGATCCTTGGGATTCAGATATATCGCTTCCGAATGAGGAGCGCCGACTGGCCGGGCGGCTTCTTTTGACGCTTCTAAAACTCTGTCTGCTAGATGGCCGGCTATATGGCTGGGGTATGTCTATTGGCTGGCCTGACGGTGTTGACGGCTGCGCATCAACCTTATCTTGACTATCTGGTAGCGATAGGTTAATACGCTGGGCTACAGTTTCTTGATTTGATCCATTGGTCTTATTATTATTAAGACTTTCAGGTCGCGATTGACTATCCAGTGTTTCTCTTGCCCCCGGGGTCCATTTAGCATCATCCATAGGTACAGCCGGCGCCTTTGAGGGCGTGTAAGAAGGTTGCTGAGAATCGGACTCGACTAACTCTCCGGGTTCGGGTGGCGATGTAAGTTTCAACCTCTTGTTGAATGGATCATCATACGGAGAATCACGGTGACGCCTCTCTGACTTGAAGTCCTCGGCATCATCATGGGAATCGTTCCATCTCCTCTTCTTTTGATCTGCTTTGTAGTGTGAATCTTGATGTTTTCCCTGGTGTCGGCCTGATCCTTTTGGATTGTTGAAGCGATGTCTGCCAGTGTCGTGTGAGTTACCAGAGCGATCTCGGCGACTGCTCCTAATATTCAGGTCTTTCTGGATTGCTCTATTGTAATCATCCAACTTCTCAAGACGAATTTCCGTCGGGTCTAAAAATATAGGATGATGTTGCATTACCTGCCAATCCCGAGTTTCGCGGATGCTTTGTGCAAAATCATCAACGTTACGCGGCGTGATGTACCGCGACTTCAAAGACTTAGCGTCGAATGCTGGAGGTATCATTATATCCTCGAAGTATTGCGTCGGCAAAGGTGCTGCAATCGGGTCTACCTTGCTACTTAGCGGGAGCTCCAGAAAGATGGTCCGCTCATCCCAACTAAAATCTTCATTACTCTCATCTTTAGTTGTGTCGACGGTTGTCTCTGGGTCACCATGGTCGGACGCGGAAGCTGGTTCAGATACTATCTCGCCAGGCTCACGTTCCTGATCTGTTTTGGCCGTTATTGGCGTTTCTCTATCCAAAGAGATCCTATCGCGGCGCGCTGGTTCGCTCGGAGTCGTTGCTGGCTGGTGTTTTCGTCGGTGATGTCTGTCCCATTTGTCTGAATTCTTATAAGGCTGAAACCGGTCTTGGCGATCTTGCCGCTCTCGACGCCGCTCATCTTGAGACTTACTATGTCCCCGCCTACGAGAAGGTCGATTATCTCGGTATGAGGGTTTGCCATGCCAGTCATCACGGTATTCATCTCTATACGGTTGGCCATTTGATGGCGGTGAACCGTGCCACGCGTCTTGAGGATGCCAAGCTTCATTTGAACGCCTATCTTCATAACGGCGCTGGTGATCCCGACCGCGCTCATAGCGATTTCTATCATCTCCATATTGCGGAGGATAAGGATCGGGCGAAGGATATGGTTGAAAGATGGCCGGAGGATCGCGCTGAGGTGGGCTATACTCACTCTGATGATACCCGGGAGGCGGTCCCTGAAACCCATATGGGGTAGGCGGAGGTATGAAACTAGGCGGCGCCGCATATGGTGGTGGTGGTGGTGGAGGCCCAGGTGGATATTGCTGGTGCGCGCCGTACGGAGGACCTGGCGGACCCACGGGGTGTTGACTGGGCGGGTACTGGTCAGGCCGGCCAGGAGGACCAGGAGGACCAGGGGGGTAGTCGTTGGGGAAATACTGATTAGGACGTCCAGGAGGGGGAATATGATGATGATCAAAGGGTCCGGGAATATGGCCCGGTGGACCATACGCGGCATTGTATGCGCCTTGGTAAGCCGGAGGGTTTAATGGCTGATGAGGGCCAGGTGGCGGTGGTCCCGGAGGTCCATATCTATCATAGGGTGGGTTCGGCGGCGGATGACTTCCGAACCCCGGACCGTAAGATGGTGGCGGAGGATAGCCCGGGATTGGACCCGAATGATAGGGTTGAGGCGGAGAATTCTCGAAACGGGGCAATGGAGGTGGAGGGTGAGAAGAAGCGAGAGGAGGTGGAGGGGGATATCGCGTAATTACCGGTCCTTTACTTCGCTTGTTGGGCACGAAGCTATCATTATGAGGACTATTGCTCGACTGTTGTCGCGCCCAGGAGGCCTCTAATCCACTAACGTATTTTTAGTCGGCGTCATCGTGGATATTGAGGTGGAGGGGAAAATCAAGCGTATGATCAAGATAGAGAGCAGAGCTATGAATACTTACGCCGGTACTTTCCGAGGCTCCTCGGGACATGCAGTGAACATATGGCCCCGTATACCACAATTATAACAGGGCCGTTCGTTATGGTCTGGCACAAGACCCGGGGCAACTTGGGCCATTTTCATAGAATAATGAGAAGAAGAATCGAGAGGGACAGTCCGCTAGTGGAATGGTGTCTGCTTAATATAGAATGTAGTTGGCAACGAAGCGAAGCTGATGAATTGCCAAGCGCCTGAGCGCAACGGCAAAGAGCAAAGTTTATAAACTTCGTAAAGCGGACATGTACGTATTTACACAGATGGCGAGGCTTTGCTGTCCTTGAGGCTCTAAGAGGCTCTAGGATATAATTATCATGCTGAGATAGAAGTAAGTCTTCAACTTCATATAGTAAAGGAAACGTGAGTTTGTCGCGACAAGACCTAACATACGCGGGGCAAGAGAAATTGATAGTCGGCAATGTCATCTGAGGTCCGAGAATAGAGTCAATTAGGCGCGGCTCATGGATATAAGAGAGATATAAAGATTACGCGATGAATAGCGAGGTGTCTGATCCTGGGTATAAGTTGCCTTGTTGAGCAAAACTTATGGGATCAGCTTCTCACCGCGACAAAGCGAAGACCACCACCAATACAAGTTCCTCCACTCCGATGACGCGGAAATAATTGTTGCAAATTCATCAAGGATGCTCTGTATTTTCGATAGAACTGCAATCCAAGCTTAATATGACCAATGGAGGGAGTATTGATGCTCGATATACCCGACATAAATATCAATGGTGATGGGCTGAAAGTGAAGGTTTCACGGGTGAGATTGAAATGTTCAAAAGGAAAGGTACAATGCATCGCGGCCATTAGGTACCTAAGGTACCACCACCAAGGCGGTAGCGGTTAAACTTCGGACCGCACCGTAGACTAGAAGTACTAGGAAGAAGTACGTACGTGATTCACTTTGCTTCACGTTGCTTCACAACTTTTAGAATCCTCAGTTAGACTACGCACATAAGACACTACAAGAGAAAAAAAAGTAAAGGAGCGGATAGATGGTCATAATTTAGGATAGAGGTAATTAATCTCAGATGAGGATAAAAGAGTTCTATTGTAAGACAACAACACAGTATCATGAGGCTAGCGTTGTAGGCTCCAGGCCAGATGATATCAACCATGATAAGAAAGTCTTGATATTGAAGATATAGTATTTGATGACGACTTTACCGACGGGTAGGCCTTGATAGATAGGAAATAAAATATATATGAGCCAGCATAAGGCCCAAGCCGTTCAGGAACCAACTTCGCGTGTTCCATCCATTCCCAACACCTTAACCTGCCATAAGGTAAACTACCAATAATCATTATTCCTAATGAAGGCTTGGATGAAAAAGATCGAATACGAATTAGTATTTGGATATCAAATCGGAAAACCCAGCTCCTTGAATGATGAAAACGCAAAAGTCACCGGAGTCCAGGCCAAAAAGAAAAAGAAAAAATCAAGCAGAAAAAGAATAACAGCTGGGTATTCCACTACGAACTCCCAAAATCAAACCATATAGAGCAAATGTATCAAGTAATAAGTAGCCTGCGCAAACCAGTTGCTTTTTCTGTAGGAAAAAAAATCGCTGCGAGATACGGAAATGATTAAAAAAACCACAGGACGAAGTTGGGAAAAATGATAGGGAAGGGAAAAGAAGAGAAGTTGAAAAGTGCAGAAAATTTAATCGAACGATTTCAAGCACGGGTACCAATCTTATATATATATTGCATACAGAAGACAAGGCTTTGCATATAGACATAATATTGATATAGTAGGTTTAAGATGCACATGACAGCTACGGTATAAACCCCTAGCCCCAACAGGCTTAACCCACACAACCTGCGCGGCTCTTTTTTGCCATGGGTGCGATAAGCGATAAACGATAACGATAGCTTACCAACCAATTCGACATCGCATCCGAGACTAGCAGCTATCCCACACAGGCGCTGGTCCCACACTATCGGCTTTTGATTCAACACCAAAGGGTATGGTATGTATTCATTCCTTGCGGAGGTTTTGAAAGAGTTCGCTTTTCGTCACGTACTCTGAGCTCGAATTTCACTTTTCTTGCGCGGCAGCTCCCCCCTCCCGTCCCACGACAACTTACATTCCATCCTCTCTCTCTCTCCATGCGAGGCGCCGAATACCCTGCCTCCTCCGAATATGTTTGCGGTTTCTTCTAGCTCCCCACACGACTTTGCCTTTCCCCGGAGCAGAAGGAAGCCCGCCCCGCGCAGTCGCCCCCAAACCGCTTCTTGAGCACCGCTTTGGGTAGATAGACAGACAGACAGACAGACAGACAGACAGACAGGCATACCCGCTGTTGTTGTCTTCGAGTTGCATCTGCGTCTCTAGCCGCCCAACATGCCTGGGCTTCCAGGTTGGTCCCGCCGTACATACATACATACATACATGCATAAATGCAAGCTGAGGTTCTCGTCTGACCTGTGCGCCGCCGTATAGCTTCGGTCGATCTGGATGAATGCATATCCCGTCTGTATAAGAAAGAACTCTTGGCCGAGTCCGTAATCGAGGCGATATGTGCCAAGACGAAAGAACTGCTCATGCGAGAGAGCAACGTCGTCCATGTCAGGGCCCCCGTCACCGTCGTCGGTGATATCCACGGCCAGTTTTACGACCTCATCGAGATATTTAAAATCGGCGGTTGGTGTCCGGATACGAACTACTTATTTCTCGGTAAGTAACGCAACCGAACCGTAATAAAGTTATTGTTCTAACTATCGGGTATTGCAGGCGATTATGTAGACCGCGGCATGTTCAGCGTCGAGACTATATCTCTACTCGTGTGCCTCAAGCTTAGATACCCTAACCGCGTACACCTAATCCGAGGCAACCACGAGTCGCGCGGCGTAACACAATCTTACGGATTCTATACCGAGTGTTCGCGCAAATACGGCAACGCAAACGTCTGGCACTATTTCACAGACATGTTCGACTTCCTCACCCTCTCAGTAGTTATAAACGACCAGATCTTCTGCGTGCACGGCGGTCTCTCCCCCTCGATCCATTCCATCGACCAGATCAAAATCATCGACCGGTTCCGGGAGATACCGCACGAGGGCCCAATGGCCGACCTAGTATGGTCCGACCCAGATCCCGAGAGAGACGAATTTTCATTATCGCCCCGTGGCGCGGGCTACCAGTTCGGCGCGCGGGTAGTCAAGAAGTTCCTTGCGGTAAACGGGATGAATCATATATTACGCGCGCACCAGCTCTGCCAGGAAGGATTCCAAGTCCTCTACGACGACCAGCTGAGCACGGTGTGGAGCGCTCCCAACTACTGCTACCGGTGCGGTAATATGGCTAGCGTACTCGAAGTTAGTGATGTTGGGGAGCGTTTCTTCAACGTGTTCGCGGCCGCGCCCGAAAATGACCAACACAAGGAAATACAACAGGGAGGAGAGAAGACAGCCGACGGAAATACGCTGCCGGATTATTTCTTATAAGAATATATCGATCGGTCGGTCCGGATTTGTATAAGCAGGCTTATCAAGCAGGTGGTAGGCGTACCATAAAGATACCTCGATATATGGGTGGTAGGAAGAAGGAGAATAAGAAAATACCCCCTTTTCAACCGTCCTATTCATCTACATAGACCCCTCGCCATCAAAGGCTCGAAAGGAAGAAATCATTTTGTTGGACGTTGCATTGAAAAAAAGAACTGCGAGTTGCGGCATAATTGTTTAGTAGAGCAAAGAAAATGCTCAAGAGATGAACTATCTACACTCAACTATCCGTCCCCTATAAGCATAAAGTACTAGTCGCCAGCTAGCCGAACCGTCTAGGTCGAAGAGTACTATTCCATTGAAAACTTTTGGACGTTTTGTCTTCCCTCTATTGTCGTGGTCGTCATCATTCAGTCAGATAACACGTTTTTCCTCCGTGGAGTAGACGGTTACTGCATCTACCAGTCCTTGCTGATGTCGAAGCTCCATTCGAACTGTAGGTGAGTCTTCTTGTCGTCGTCGACGAAGCTGGAAGTGGCGTTGTAGTGGCCTCGGGCAAGCATCCCGGAAGGAGCTTCTTCCTCTTGGACTATTCAGAGGTTAGATCATCTGGAATCCTAATTTCAGATTAGGGATACTTACAACGCTTGCTGTACAGGGGCTGCTTATCTGTGTTCGGAGCATAGCTTCCCTATGATGCGTTAGTAATTGAGCAGCAAATGTTAAGTTGAGAATAGTTCTCAAAGTAGACTTACCAGCATCTCGGAATCCTTGCTGACTTTGATACCCTTGCGCTTGACGACCTGGACGTACTGGAGACCGCTGAGAATTTCGTGCTGGACTTTGAAGGTGGCGACCATGGTGAATTTGCTGCCCTCCTTAATCTTGAAGGGGTTGTCCTTGAGGGTGCTCTCGCTACCGGGAGCAGACAGGTCGATAACGACGGGAGCACGGCCGGACGACTCCATAGCTAGAGAGTGAATAATGCAAACTCGAGGGTCGTTCGGATCGGATAGATCCTTTCCGCCGCTTAGACCGAGGGATTGCTTGTAGCGCTGGAGAGATTCGTCGTTGGCATCTGTATCAAGGTTATTGAAATTAGATGAATCCTTTCTATCACTAATTTGTGACCTGGTCTGTTGGAGTGTTTGTGAAGTTGTAGTGAAGGATGGTGAAATGGGGGAGGAATTGGTTGATGAATTTATGAGTGTGATCTCCTCATCCAGCATCATGCTCGGTAGTCCTCTACATGTCATGGCCGGATCAAGTCCGCTTCCAGATGAGGATGTAGAAGAGTGTCTCGTGAACTTCAAAGTGTGCTTCTCCTTGAACCAGTTCAACAAATCCATGCGTAGACTAGGTTTTTTGTAAGACCGTGATGCACTCGCACCATCACTGGACTTGGTCGTGCTAACTTGAAGCTGGTCCTTTAGGTACTCCTTGAGGGATTGTTTGGTATGGGCATTGTCATACTCTGGAATAATGGGAGACGTAGTAACCGGTGGGCAAGGCTCCGCGAAACGGTCATCTAAGTCTTCCTCCGAAAGTCGATGGAAACCAGACGAGTATATTGTATCATGAGTTTGCTTCATGAGCGGCATCGAGACCATGCGTCGAACAAACCCAACGCGTTGAGGGGCAGCACGCCCAAGTGGTCGCGGACGGATCCCATGTGCATCCATATTGAGAGCGAATATGTTGATGCATTGGATAATGTGATTTGATTGAGGTGAGTCTTTGTTGAGATCTTGGTGTTGCTGAAAAAGGGACCTTTGGTATAGCAAACTTGTAGATAAGGGCCAGTCCGGTATGATGTGGATTGTTGAAAATTCCCATAGTCACTGTCGACGGTTGGAAATTTCTTAACAGTCAGGTGTCAAATTGACTGACTTAGGCTTCAGCCTTAGGAAGCAAACAACTCCAAGACCATGTTTCTTCTCGCGTTTTTTTAAGAGACGCGTCTAAAGTCGGTGTCGTGAACTTCGTCCTATCTCCATCCCCCTTTTTTTCACCTAGCCCTTACCAAACTCAATACCATCCCACCTATTCTGTGCCTATAAGACACAGACATCTCTGGAGTAACGTGAAGGGAATGATAGACGGGAATTATGAAGGTACGGTAAGACTAAGTAAAGAAAAAAAAGCCTTTATACATACCCATATTCTGATATTCGGCCAAGCTCTGTTTGGGCTGAGAGAGCTTGTAGCCCTGAGTCTCCTCGGGTAGGTGATCATTTTCGTCTTGAGATGCCATTTTGATGATGCTCTACTACGAAAAAGTAAGGCAAGTAAGTTACTATGAAAGAGAGAGTGTATTTCCAAGTATTGTTTTGGAAAGATGTAAATAACAATAACAGATAATGTCGACGTGTGATAAAATATTGGTTAGGAGGGGTAGACTGGCGGTGATGGCTTTGTACCTGGAGACTTTGTACCTTAGAGGGGTGTAACTAGGCTATCTGGCTACGCTATGTAAGTACTTGAAATATATGTACCTAAGTGGGATTTCTATGTCGATCTGATATAAAGAAGGTGGGTTGGACACGATGTTACAGAATTTGGGGCTTCTGGCCAATTTTGTGGCTCTTAGAAGCTGCATGTCTGCATGTGCAGCTCAAGTGCGGCGGGGCTAAAAAAAAAAAAGGGTGCACCAGTGGCTTTGAGAGGGGCTTTCCTGTCTTGTCTTGTCTTGCTCCCCTGAGGCCAGGTCTAGCCCTTGTTTCCTTTCTGAACATGCTATTGTGCTTCAAAGCCGCGCTTTGCCTAACATACGAATGCGGGATACGTGCGTTAGTGATGTTAGTGATACCCCCGTACTTGATGATGCCCGATATCAACAACTTGGAGTAGGTAAGGGTTATAATATCGGCCAAACCGGCTATGGTCAGCTATGTCAGATAATGGTACCATCGTGCTTCTTTCTCCATCCAACAGCTTCGATACGCTCACACAATAGTATGCATGTCTGCGTGGCACGTACATATGGTATATGGATCCCACTAAATATGCCATATGGTTTATTAGAAGTGAAGACCTTTTCTAAATTGCTAAGACTTTAGTTATCTATGTTGATTCTTTCACATAGGCGTGATGAATCACCAAGCTAAGAGTTACCTATGTAACCTAGTGGGGTAGAGGGTATTTAGTTAAAGGGATAGGTAATTAGGTCGTTTATAAGTTCTGCTATTTCTAACCTGACCTTAGTACTCATTATGAGTATAATAGAGATGATGATGCGGCTTAGAACTGTATAAATCTAATCGACTACCTAAGGTTTTTTAAACATACAACACAGTTTAGCCATATCTGTTCGTTGTAAGAGCAATCTAAGTTCTCTTTTATCCCTGAGCACCCAAGGGTAAGACAGGTAAATACGTGACTAGCTTGGATTTGATATAAATTGACGAACTAGGGAGCTTCCTTATTTTACATCTTTTGGTCCTCAAGCTCTCTGGTGCTTAAAATACAATACAATACACAAGCTACCACGTATCGTACAAACGGGCAAGGCAGGATCGAGTACCTACCGGTAAGGTATTACGAAATAGAGCAAACACAGTATTAACTTATACAGTATAGTATAAATGCACCGTAGAATAGCAATTTCCTCTTCGGTGATACAGTGGGTGCATCCGTATGTACCCCGTACTGGTCTTCCAGAAAAGGTGTTGGTCCGTGCCTTATTCGTACTAAGAAGGAGTTAATAGACCTTACCGCAATATACTTTTCCTATTGGATTATACTTCATAATGGTGGGTCCCCTAAACCCTTCGTGGTAATTCATCAATTCCTATTTCGCGACTGCTGGGCTAATCACCGTTGCTGACAGCAGCTCTAACTTGCAGCGCAAAGTCGAACGAAGCCCCCCCCGGCTTTCTCCCCTTCTCTTCCTCTGACCTTGTCCTTTTCCTGACAACCCGCCTCAAATTCGAGAGAGGAACCTATTTCTTTGCGCCGGGTGTTACAGCTACATCAATCTATCCCCTTAAATGTTTTCTGTGGCTAAAAATTCATAACCTATTATTTCAATTTCCAACTGGGATTTCGAATATTGGTGTAATAATAGCCTCCTCTTCCTGACGCAAGTCTGCATAACGTGAGTGAGATCCATCCTAGCGACCCGCCTATTCGACAGCCCTAAGTTCGCGCTTCTATGGCGACGACCCGCGACATCACATCGCATCGCATCGCATTTCTGCGCGACTCGATAACGAGAAATTGCTAACTTAGCAACCAGCCTCGGTTTTCATTGCCTATCTCTTTTAATACTACCCTCATTTAAATCCGATCGCTCGTCGCGGTTTTAATCGACGCGAGGCTCTATCGCATACGTTAATTTCGGTCGCGTCTTATCCAACAAATCCCAAAAAATGGCTACTCTAAGACGTCTTCCTAACAAACATAATCCTCTTATGACTGAGGACATCCCTCCTTGTATGAAGCATCGTGTCTAGGTAGTTTTTGTTAACTTGCATCGCTTACTCGTTCTACAGATCATGAGCTCGTTTCACGCCGACGCTTGGGCCAGACCCAATTGACCGCGAAGATGGTTGCAGCCGGCACCGCTGGGGATGTCGACCCTACTAGTCTTGGGGTCTTCGACTATGCGCATCTGCGAGCTCCTTTGCCGAAGGGTATCAACTCGGGTATCTTCAAGTCTTCTCCGAACTCGTATTTCCTCATGCGCCGCAGTCAGGATGGATACGTCTCTGCCACTGGTATGTTCAAGGCGACTTTCCCCTATGCTGAGGCCGTAGAAGAGGAGATGGAGCGCAAATTCATCAAGTCGCTACCTACGACGAGCCATGAGGAGACTGCTGGGAATGTTTGGATCCCTCCTGAGCAAGCCTTGGCTCTTGCCGAGGAGTATCGAATTACTCCTTGGATCTGTGCGCTCCTGGACCCGGCTGAAATCGCCATTACGAGTGCGCCTGACAGCCCTCCCAAGAAGATCGCCGCGCCACCAAAATTCGAAGCTCCTTTGCCAGCCCAGCCTCTCCTTGCACCGCCAACTCCGTCATCACTTCCCCGTAGCACGCGCAGTCGTCGCTCAGCCAGCCCTTCAAAGAAACGAGCTATCGCATCTCCGCGAAAGCGGGCTACAAAAGCCTCTACTCCTCAATTACCTGCCGAAATTCCGTCCTTGAAAGAAGAAACCGAGCCCATTACGAACGGTTCGAAGACGGACGAGGACGCCGAGTCTACTGCTGCCACTGAGGAGGTATCTATTAAGACCATCGAAAAGGAGCCCGCTATTGTCTTCGCGCCGGCTGATGAGGATGCCAAGGTGCAAATCAAGGTCGGCCAGGAAGTTGAATTCCATGGTGGTGTCGAAACGACACAAACTACTGTCGAAGTGGAAATTCCCCTCAGTGGAGAACCTGATGCTGAAGAGGCTACTCGGATGATCGAAGAGGCGAAGGAGATGGTGAGGATCGCTGCTGCCGAGACTGCAGCGTCGTCTGGCTCGAACAGCAATACGAACAAACGAAAGGCTGACGAGATCGCTGTCGATGATGATGAGGAGGAGGAAGACGAAGACGAAGCCGAAATATCAGAGGAACCGAGGTCCAAGAAAGTGAAGACGGAGGTGCAGTTGAGAAAGGAGCGTGTCAGGAACCGAGCGCTTGTCGGTCTTAGCGCGACCCTCGCAGTTGGGTAAGTTTCTGGACTATGGTCGAATTCAAACGGTCTCGTAAACTAACCATGTTCTCTAGTGCCCTAATCCCGTACGTCATGGGCGTATTCTAGCCTAGTACTGCCCTCACACGTTGAGCTCCAGGCCCTACAATTGTTTAGTCCCTTAGTATCCCCTCATATCGTCCTCACGATACCGTCTCATCTGGATCATTTTACTGGGTTTCGTTGGTGGGGGAACCTGGTTACTTGTTTGTTATTTTTGCACATACCCCCCCGGTACAGTTGGTCGGAGCTGGCTATTCAGATTCTGATTTCGCGTAGCTATATGAAATGGCTCATGTATACATCACATCCCCTTTTGGCGGTCTCTCTCGAGAAAAGAGGGATCACTCTGCTCCTACACTACAGGTCCCGAGAACTTCATAATGAAAAAGAGAAATTTCACTCGTTCACTCGTGTTTGTGACATTTTTAAGGTCGGTTCTCTGGGAGATGATGATTCAAATAGTTTGGAATAGAAATTTCCTATAGAACTACGAAGTAGCGAGGGGGGTCCTTTTAAGTGCCTAACTCAACAAAGAATCCTATCAACAAAGAAGCTTATCCTCAGTTTGACCGAATTATAGTCTTCGTGATATGGAAAGGGATGTGCCTCATCATGATAAATATCCATACTATATCTACCTACTTCCTTACATGTAGTTAAGGTAAATGTTGTACAACAACCTCTGGTGCTAAACGCGGCTCATCTGATAGTGACTTGATAATTGAACTACGAAGTAGGTATGTACCTAAGCGACTTAATGTTCCGCATTACGCCCAAAAAGGCCGACAGGGATCCACCATCTCTAGCCTGTGGCCCAAGCTTTTAAATTGTCTAAAATGAGAATAAAAATTTTCGCAATCTCATTTTATTCTCGTGATTTTTTTTCTTCCAATTTCAATTTTCATCCCCAGCAGAGGCGTAGCATTCAGACACTGAATGCTTACCAGTCGCAATTGGAGACATCTAGAGAGATGGATGTCTGTAGACCTGGTGTAATAATGGATTGAACGCATTCCCTCTCAGACGCGATGTGCGCGGCGCAGGGCTGTTTTGGCTTTTGGCCCATTGAGGTGAGGTCACTTGACCTTTTAACCTAAGATTCTGGCCGGCAATGGTCGGTTCTGCGGTCCTCGGTACCCCGCGGGTGTTCAGGGCTTTGTAGAGACATGTTGGAGAACCCGTCTCCAATTGACTTTTCTACCCGCGCCTCTTATGTCCACCGTTGTTGCAGTTGGTTGTTTTCACCTGGTGCTGGAATTGTTTTGCACACGCTACCTCTTTCCACCATGAGAGTTCACACCGTTGTTGCACGGAATGCTTTTAAAGCCCAGAGACGAGCCTTCTCGGCTTCGCCAAAACGGTTGGAGAGATATGGTTTCGTTGGGTTGGGGCAAATGGTACGTCATGAGTTGGTTGGAAAGCTTCGTTTTGGCGGCTTGTGCTATGACAGATAAACTAATGGATACGAATTTAGGGATACCAAATGGCCAAGAATTTACAGGCGAAACTCCCGCCGAGTGATTCGGTCAAGTTGTTCGATATTAACAGCGATGCGGTGAAACGCCTAGCTGAGGAGATGCGGACATCTCAGACTGGTGGCGCTGCAGTTGAACTCGCACATGATGTAAATGATGCTGCAAAGGAATCGGTATGTGTCTACTATTCCCTTCATTCTCTAAATTTCAATTTTCGTTCACATGATGATTCTGTTCTATCTATGATCTAAGTTGGGGCCGGCTTGCCGGTTCTTTTATGATTAATCCTTTTTTATAGCCAATCCTCTGAAGAACTTATTCAATATTCAACTTATTTTTAAGATCATGTTGGCTTCTGATGCTAACTGAGTCTTAATAGGATATAGTAATTACGGTGTTACCTGAGCCGGCACATGTAAAGGGCGTGTATCGAGAGATATTATCCCCGGATTTGCCAAAGAAGGACAGGATATATATCGATTGCTCAACGATTGATCCTTCGTCGTCTCGAGAGGTTGCAAGTTGGGTTACCGATGCAAACCAAGGCCAATTCGTTGATGCTCCCATGTCGGGTGGTGTAGTAGGCGCTGCGGTAGGTACTCTGACTTTCATGTTGGGTGCTCCCGATGCTCTAGTACCAAAGCTGGAACCGATATTGCTACGGATGGGAAAACGAGTACTGCACTGCGGCGCGCAAGGCAATGGGCTCAGCGCCAAGTTAGCCAATAATTATTTGCTTGCCATCAACAATATCGCAACTGCAGAAGCGATGAACCTAGGCATTAGATGGGGTCTCGATCCTAAGACGCTAGCCAATATCATCAATGTTAGCACTGGCAAATGCTGGCCAAGCGAAGTCAATAATCCGGTAAAAGGAGTTGTTGAAGGCGCACCGGCTAGCCGTGACTATTCTGGCGGGTTTGGTATTAGTCTAATGAAGAAGGATCTAAAGCTTGCCATTGTAGCTGCAAATGAAGCCAATGCGAAGTTAGAACTTGGCGATCGAGCAAGACAAGTCTACGAAGAGGCTGAGCAAGTAGAGGTATGTAAAGGCAGAGACTTCTCTGTGATATATAGATTCCTAGGCGGCAAGGAATAAGATCTAATTTGAACAATACCATCTAGTTAATCTAATCTGATCTGATCTAATTTGATAAAGTGAAGGCATTAATTATAGCTTCCTTGTAGTTATTAGATCGGCTAGCAATCGCTTATCTAAGATATCTACAAGATCAAGTCTAATGGATATTTCTTGCAGTATGATAGATCAAGGTACGCTCCGGTGCAATGACCCGGGTGGCGCCCGGAGAAGTGAACTAACGCCGTAGCGTCCCGGATGAAGCCTCTTCCGCCCAAAGATTGGGGGTCCATCGGGCCCCCTCTAATCTAATTCCACAACTCTCTTTAATGTGGTGGTGACTTGGTCATGACGATACTTACCTGGCTCTCTGCTCAATCTCACTTGTACTTTGTTTGGAGCGAATATGCCTAGTTAAGTAGGTAGTACCTACATCTATCTCTGCAAGTGTAAACGCCCATTCGACAATGCATGCTAATATGACAGCACAGGCCTTGGCCCTCGGAGCTGGGCAGGTCGTTTCGTCAGCTCGGCAGCGCAACCGAGCTGGGCATCGGCGTTCTAGAAGCCCACATGGGGGGTCTTGTCAGATCGCTTAAGCGCCACCCAGTAAACCCTACCTACCTACTAGGGGCACCTGGCAGTGGGCATCTCTTGTCCTTTTTTCCGCTTTTAGTAACCTTCTCGTTGGGTATATACCTATCCGATCAGATTCCGCACACGCTATCTTGCGTATTCGCTGTTTTTGCCCGGCTGCCAAGCTGTTAGGTAACTAACACCCACACATCCTTTGTTCCCGCTTACATACCGTACAGTACCTCGCCTCGCCTCCTCCCCCCACCGATGATGCCCGCGTTAATCAGATTGCCGTGCCCGTGGCGCGAGATAGATCGCCTGGAATATGTATTCCCACGAGGCTCCCGCGACCCTTATTTTTCTTCCTTCTGATTTTCTTTTTATATCTGTAGTGCCGCGCTGCTGGGTCGTTAACGTCAGGTTGAATCTCTTGTTCCCTGTATATACTTCGAACTTGGGTATCCTATAGTACTTTAAGCTATAGCATAGCGTCTCTCGCTAAATTTTGTTTCGTTTCGGTTTATTTATAGCTTGCCTGTTGGCGATACGTTCCGGTGATTTGGATTATCCAAGCGCTTGCTTTTCGAGATCTAGCTAGCTAGCATTCAACAAATCGAAAAAAAAAAAAAAAAAAAAACGTCAACTCAACAGCTGGACGTTGGGCGGTGGTTGCTATTATAAAGGATTTATATAGCTAGAAGGGAAGGGGGAAAAGGAAAGGAAAGAAAAGAGTTAATTCATACCGAGTTATTCCAAGGCTTGTCCAGCTCAACTTTCAAGATGTCGAATACTACGGATGCGCCGCGCCATGTGTCGTTCAGATCCTGCACTGAAGTTACCCCTTACTGCCCGGTCCAGGCTACGGTTCTGGGATACTATCCCAACCTCGGCGTCAATGCCTTTCTCGCCGCTGCGTTTGGCCTGTGCATCATAGGCCTCGTCGTCACTGGTATTTGGAAGAGGACTTGGGGTTATTCCGCTGCCCTCACCGCGGGATGTGTTCTGGAGTTCGCAGGTATGTTCTATCTATCCTGCCCTTGCTCTATGGGCTTGCTTGTCCTCAGCGCGGTGCATTGTTATGGAAGCGCACCTTTGCGTATTCTTACATCCAGGTCCAACCAGCCAGCCTCTTATATAAATACATAATATAACCTATCCATACTAACCCCCCAAACCCCAGGCTACATCGCGCGCGTCCTCCTCCACAACAACCCCTGGGACTCCAGCGCCTTCCAGACGCAAATCTGCGCCATCATCCTCGCGCCAACCCTAATCTGCATCTCCATCTACCTCACCCTCAAGCACGCCACCCTCTCCATCAACCCCGCGCTCTCGCGCCTGCGCCCCCGGCTCTACCCGCTCATCTTCGTCCCCGCCGACGTCTCCTGCCTGATCCTGCAGGCCATCGGCGGCAGCCTCGCCGCCTCCGCCGGCTACGACAACCCGCAGCTGCTGCTCTCCGGCGACCGCGTCATCATCGCCGGCATCGCCCTGCAGTCCGCCGTGCTGGCCGGCTTCGGCGCCCTGTGCCTCGATTACTACCTCCGCACCAGGAAGTGGGTGGCGGGCGGCCAGGCCACGCCCCAGGCCCTGGCTATGTGGAATGATAGCAGGTTTCGCATGTTCTGCTATGCGGTGGCGGGCGCGTACGCGGGGATTCTGATACGGTGTATCTACCGGATCGCCGAGATGGCGGGAGGATGGGGAAACAAGATCATGCAGGATGAGCCGTCGTTTATTGTGCTTGAGGGATTGTAAGTGTTATCTATCTATCTACCTATCTACCTTAACTCACCTCCCCCCTTTCCCCCCCTTCCAACCCTATTTTCTCTCTCTCTCTCTTCCCTTTCTCCCGAGAGACATCTACTAACAACACAACACAACAACAGCTGCATCCTCATCCCCGTCGTCCTCCTAACCGCCTTCCCGCCAGGCTTCCTGTTCCCGGCAATGGCCGAGCGGGAAGCCCAGCGCTTCAAGAGGAAGAACAAGGGGGAGAAGGTAGCTAGCGAGGAGCCCATCGCGTCGGGCGACGAGGGACACCAGACGGAGCAGAAGACTCTTGGCGTATAAGATGTCAATGTTTTCTTCGTTTTTATAATATATTGCTGTTCTCGTTTTAGTTGGGAATTAGACGTACGACTAGCTGCCTTTTTTGTTTCGCCCGCCTGGTTCGTTTGCTTTTTTGCATATATATAGCATGTGCGATGATATAGACACTCCTACCTACCTATTTACCTAGATATCCGCGGTTTTGCATACCCCCTTAATATTCCTTACACATATTTTTTATCCATTAGCTACGCAAAGTACCACTTTCCATTACGAATGAGACAGCAAGTCCCCGAGTCGAAAAGTGCTAGGAAACTTATGCACATTGATTCTTTGCATAGTAATCGGATATGTGGGAGATCTTTCCATTGTTCTTTCTAGGTAGGTAGACAACTAAAAAGAGATCTAGCAACGCCTGGTTCTATGTAGCCAGTCCTAATGCCCTTGGTGTCTATGCATTTCTATTTGTATAGCTCCATTCAATATGCAAAGAAGTAACAAGTTCGATGTTACCTATTAAGGAACCCTTCTAGCTCAGCTTTAGAGTTGTCGAATTCCTCATCAGTCTCTTCTTCTTCCACTTCCTCCTCCTCTTCTTCTTCCTCCTCTGATTCCTCTTCTTCTTCGCTCTCATCTTCCTCCTCGCCATCATCTTCTACCTCCTCTTCCTCGTCCTCGGCGAGCCAATCATCTAAAGTCTTGGCCCCTGTCCCTGCTGAGGTGGAGAGCCCATTGCTCCTACCTGCTTGCGCTCCCATGGAAGAATCCCCAAGCATCCGCGCCGCAGGGATAGCTCTCCTCTCTTCACTATACTCGTTCGGAACGCCATCCTGAGCCCGAAGTTTCGGGTCCGGCTCCCTGCCTTCTTCAACCCAGTCTGGTAGGGGCTCGTACCCTCGTAGGCCGTGCACTCCTCCACCTCCGGCAAGCACCAGTGCCGAAGATCCTAGTAAGAACCCTTTCCGTGTCTCTGACGGACTTGGCGCTTGAGGTGCGGGTTTCGGCGCAAGTAGCATTAGCGTCGCTAATTGAGGCACGCTCAGCAACGCTTTATATAAGCGTGTGCGGTCGCGCAAATCGTATGACGTATCGTAACGCACAAGTAGGAGGACATAATTCCATAATCGGGCTATAGGATGATCCTCTGAGTTGGGTGGAGGATCGTTGTTCTGCTCGTCCGACTTTTGCGCTTCCGTTGTCCTGTTGAGATGGTGTAGGTAGACTTTCGCTGCGAGGAGGACGATCTGCCGCTTAGCGATCTCGGATTCTTCCGCGAATGCTTTCAGAAGTATTCGCAGCACGTCAGCCGCGATGTTGTCCTCGCCGTTTAGACCAGCAAATTCGCCCACGAGCCAGATGATGGTTGCGCGAGCTTGCGGGTCGGTCGCGGAATCGAGGTTCTTCGCCAGGCGCACAACGGTTCCCATATGCGCTTGAGGTTCTTGTTGGATAAGGTGACGGATTACCGTGAGGGACTCGGCAGCTAGCGTGCCGTCAAGACTCGTTATTTGCCCCAGTAGTAGTCGCATACATCGGGGTGCGGTCGCCGGATCTGCTTGCGCGCATCGGCCAATAGCTCGCACTGCTTCGCGAACAAGCGACTTATTCGTCCCGCGAGAGAAGTGTTCGAGTTCATTAAGGATGAGGCTCTTCGTTTGTAAGGGGCTGTGGGGGAATATTAGTGCGAGTACCTCGAGCTTCAGCTCCCACACTGGAGTTGTGTCGGTAGCGCGAACGAGAAAGTGGGAGGCGTATTTAACGAATGGCTCTGGGTGCGCAAGACAGACAGATACTATATTATATAGAGCGACTTGCTGAATGTCCTGTGCTCCCCGTAAAAGAGCGACTAACGGACCGACCGAGGTTTTAGTATATTCAGGTGTACCTAAGTCCGCATAACAACGAGCCACAGCTACCACCACACCTGAGTTTCTACTTTGTAGAAGTGGTTTGATTCCATTAAGTAATAGGACAAGATCCGGATCGAGAATGACTACCCGTTCCCCTTCTGAGGCAGGTTCCGATTCACCCTCCCCATAGAAGTCTTGGAGATTGTCCGATTTGTCTTTTGATCTGGCAGCCTTCGTCCGCCTTGGGAAGCACTTCCGCGCGTATATGGACATCATTCTTAGCACTGCCAGCTGACTCCACTCGTCCATATCTACAATCTTCTTGACGAGACTCCTGTAGTGCTTGTGGATTAGGTCAACCCTGTCGGGACATATTTCCATGTAAGCGCTGACCGCGGCACCGGCGACAAAGTACTGCTTGTCGCCTAGGAGCGTTGTCAGGTATTCTAGTAGCTGGGGTAGGGTGCTCGGTTCTAGACGGTAACATTTCGGTATGGCGAGAGCGGCAGCCTTGCGCACATGAGGGGACATGTCGACTACCCCCTTTTTGATAGCTAAGGATACAATCTGACTGATGACAGGGACTCGAATGCCGGACATGGTTCGTAGGGCGAGTGCTCGTACTTGGGGATTCGAGTCTGATAGAGACTTTTGGATTGTATTAATGGACAAGAGGGCCATATCTGGTTCTTGTTCGGCATGGTGTATAAGGTATATGTATACAAGTTTCTTGATTTCGAGGTTCGGTGATGCGACATTCTTGACGATGGAAGAGAAGAATGGGAGCGTCTTCTGCTGACGGTACATCATCTAGTTAAGTAGGATCGATCAGTCGGCGTGTTCCAGTAGTCGGCAAAGGGGGATAAAGCATGCGTACAGAAATAACACGTCGCAGTCCATCGAGCACTTCACGGTCATTTCGGCTGTCGAGAAGCTTCTTTAGTTGCGCCGTCGGTAGAGATCGTGTGGTACTACGAGAGCTCCGGGCCGCTTGGGCCGCATCGAGAGTGAGCTCCCGAGCTACGGGAGAGGGAGGTCAGTCTACCTCGGTCAAGCCATGTCAAGCTATCCTTAGAAGAGAATATGGGGATTCTCACCGCTCTCAAGTAAATTAGATATTCGAGAGATAGACTCCATAGCGTAGTTGAGGAGGCGCAGACAAGCTCGTAAGCTGTTGCGTCGGTTGCCGTGTTCTTAGGTGTGTGACGTCGGTGGAAGAGAGCTAAGTTCAGTTGCAGCAGTGTTGAACTTTTGGCGGGGCTTTTCCCCGGTGACTTTTTATGGGGCTACCTTCAAACTTACATTATGGGGCTGGGGGGGTCTATTGACATGATGTCAGCAATAGTGATAAGGTGTGGACATAATGTCGGCTATGTAACAGTCAGGAATCAGTCCCCTAGCTAATTGGCTATCCCTTTTAATATAGTCACCCTCGGGGGTGATTGCATCTAAATTATAAGGATAACCAGGTCTGAAATAGCTACCGTACGTACACGATTATATTTCGTCGTAATTGTATTGCGTTTAAAATACCGATATATTGGGAAAGGGTGGCCTATTAGACATCGTCACCAACGGTAGTCACGGTCACCTAATCGACATATGTCACGTATAAGACTATGTCAGGCCAGGTCATTGTCACCACCCCAGGGCCTAATAATATTAAAAAAAATTAAAAGAATAGAAGGCCTTGTAATCTAATAAAGGGCCTTAAAGAGATATATATATATATATATTACAGCATAGGCACATGCAAAAGTCAATTGAAAAGGTTATTAAAAGGATTACTTGAACTACTATTACGAGATTACGGGCTACGTGTTTTACCATTACACTACGAGGTTATCACGATTAAAGTTTACCGTATTGCAGTATATATGCATACTCCAGGCCCTTATTTAACCTGTATATACCCGGGGCTGACATTGTATTAAATCTCTGACATCGTGTTGAATTCCTGACATCGTTGTTGTCAGGGTATTATGGGTCAGGGGTAGCTACAGGGGTCTATCGACTATATAAGAGGCGCGAAGCGCCCTCGTAAGAGGATAGAAGGCCAGGCGTTACAAGATCAATACTATTATTACTTGGTCTACCTATCCTAGACACTCACTCTGTGTATGACATTAATCAACGGGTATAAATCCTGACAGTTGTGGACATAGTGGCTATTTGGACATCGTCAACAGGCCTGGTAATTACGTCGAAATAAACAGTACCTCTGACATAATAAATACCTTAACATACTATCTATTAGTACTGAATTATAAGTACCTGCAATGGAATCGGTACAACAAGCCTTGCAGACATTATATTGACCTATTGACACGGTCTTGACATAGTATCGGGGCCTGTAATTATGTAATTATACTGACACCATTGCTGACATAATGTCAATAGACCCCCCCAGCCCCATAATGTAGTTCTACACTACCTAACCTAGGTATATTAGGTTGGACTTACATAGCACCTGGGCCACTTATACGGACATGACAGTCAAGCTTAGTACATGTATTTATGTAATTTGAATATTCATCGTTGATATTCTTGTAATGGCCGTTATGAAGTCACAATATTCATGTCTTCGGCACCCTTTCTACTCCTCTCCCCGGCACTACCTTCTGAACTTCTCACTTATATCTTAACCCACCACGTCCATCCAACTACTCTGGTTATATGTTCTTCCCGCTCAGAATTCCTTGCGTCTCTCTCGGACGATGTGCTTCAAGGGACAGCTCATCCGGATGAGGTAGCTTCTGTTGAGCATTCAGTGGAAACTTCAACATCTGGTGCTGCGCCAGAGATCCAAGATATCAAACAAGAGCAGGCCAGACAACAACAACACCGGCTTCTCTCCTCTCCGCTGTACCAAATAGCCACATCGCGGCACATCCGTGTCGTCTACATCCCTACAGTCACGCATCTCCGCGCATACTTGTCCGTCTTCTCACCGGATGACTCCAAAGTCCCAATTCCGCCCGCCGGCTTCAACTCTTCAGGGAAGTGCACACCGTGTATAATTCTATACGGGTTCCTAGAGATGCATCGCGACACGAGCGAATGGAGCGCGCAAGGTCTCGGTAACTCTGCATCCGCGCTAGTAGAGCTGGGTTACCGGTTATCGTGGCAGATGATCGTTATTGAGCCCCGGAAGCGTAGCTCTGCATCTTCGTTTGAGGACTCGCTAAGAGAAAACGTTCCCTTTTTAAGTGGCGGTGGGAGGAGACTAGGTCCCGACGCGGAGGCTGGCGGTTGGACTGGTCGGACTGTAGAAGTCGGAAGAGTCATGAAGAGGTGGTTTGATTTCCAACTTGGGGAATGGGATACAAACTTGGATGAAAACAAGTAGACGCCAATAAAACATGGTGGACTTTATAAATAATATGGTATCTCTTCAGATGCCTAAAACACAAGTTACAATGGTAATAAGCCCTATATGCACTTTTCCGGTCCTGGCCGGTATGCAACACCTTAACGCCAGCCGTGGTATCATCCTTTCATGGTCTCGTTATCGGTAAAAAGGTGAGAGACAATGGTCAGATGGAGACGGCCTGCTCCATCTCTGTAATGTACAGCTTGATGTGTGACTCCATCTTCAGATACTCATCATATGCGCTGTGAACCTCTCTCTCAATGTTCTCTTTGAGATCCAGCATCTATCTTATAGTTAGTACCAAGTATAGGGTAGCCGAGGGGGATAATCTGAGTATACGTACCTTCTTCTCAGTTTGCTCAATGCGGACCCTCCTTCTTTCGATCTCCGTGCCCTTCGTCGCTCGCTCCTCTGTCAACTTCTTGTGTAATGCTCGGAGCTCTTCCATCTTCTCCTTGGCTTCCTGGGCTTTCTCTCGACTGTGTTCGCGGAGTTTTTCTGTACGCTCGTTCCACTTGCTTAACTGCCTCTGTAGCAATGCCTCTGTTCTCTCCACTTCCTTGACGTTGTTGCCACGTTCTGATAACGCATCTCGTTGCTTCGCGTTTCTAGCATTTTCCTCTTCTTCCTTGGCCAGTTCCGTTGAGATCTCATCGAGAAGTTTGATACAGGATGCAACATCCGTCGCCACAACACCGAAGGAATCCGTCGACGTCTGTAATGCTCTTGCTCGTCGATCCAGAGAATCTATATGGGCTTTATCTGTGTTGAGAGTATTGCTGAGCTCCGCTAAACTTGTTTGTAACGCTTGGGGACTTTGTAGTGTGTATGGTCGTAGCTTGGCGCTCTCCTGCTTGAGCAGCATCTTCTCAGTTGTTTTTTGCTCGAGTCGTTGTGCCAACTCTCCCTTCTTTGCCTTCGCCTCTTCTAACCGAACCGCGACCTTTTCTTGGTTCCGCCGTAGCTCCAACAACGTCTTCTTTAGTTCCTCATTACGTTCCGTCTTTTCGCGGACTTGGACTTCCATCGCCTTCCGGTTATGTCGCATCTCCTCCAATCTGGCTTCCAAGTCCTGGTTCTCGCCATATAGCGTCTCGATCCGCGTTTTAGTCTGTTCGGCCTTATTGAAATGTTCGTCAATGACATTAGTCTGACTTTCGCGGAACCGAACGAAGTTTATCAAGTAACTAAAGATCTTGACGAGTCGCGGATGTGTGGGTTTATATAGATCGCTAAAACTGAAGTCGGTAATACCGCACTCGAGAAGTAGCTTGCGCAGCGATACGTAAAAGCCCAGTAGGTTGCGAGTGTCGGGAGGCACAATATCGGTGAATTCGCCGCATACATCCTCAGCCGCAGCGCGCATCGCCGGTTCGACGGTATCACGGGTCGCATTCAAAAGCAGTTCAGCGAACCACTCGAAGATCATTTGTACTTGTAACGGGTTCGGCTTCTGCAGGTCGGCAACAGTAAAGGGGATCCCGATGTCTGTTATGCAACCGACGATCTCTCTGTCCGGCAACCGCATAAAGGCGTCGGCTTCCTCCTCCTTCTTGCGCGTGCGCGACTGGTTTTGCGTCGGCGGTATTATCGACATTCGCGGGTTATACGCCATGGTCACGGTATTGGATATTTACGATCTTCGAGGGGGTTTTAAAGTTCGTATGTCCTATAGTATCAGAGTGTCTAGTATCAAAGCAGAAACACTATTTTTGAAATTATTCCGAATCGTTGAATTGTCGAGCTAGGTGATGGAGTGGAAAAGGCTTTAGAGATATGTTTGTTTTGATACGGTTGCTATGTGGGTCGAGCAGCTAAGATACCCATGAGACAGATTGTTTAGACGCAAATAATCAGTATAACGATACATTATGAAGTAGTTACCCCGATAACGAAGCTTGTATAGCCACTAATAAATCTCCAAATTATATGGTTCTTCTGCCTCCTTCACTTTATTTAGACGACTTAGAACCAATACAACTACACGACCACCGATACCAAATGACACGCGTGGATGTCAATTTATTAGCATCGATCAAGTTTTTTATTTACATGTAGTTGTATCTTATCTTATCCATGTTCCAACGTGCCATCATCTCAAACATACCTCACATTTTCAATCAAATGAGTTTCTATGACAAGCACATCTTATATCCGTACAAATAGGGGCGCATCACCGCTGGCCGCTCACTAAACAACCTTATTTCTGACGACTTACACGAGCACCATTACGATACCCAAGCAAGCACAATATATGACTCAATTAAATTAAAGACAGACGTGAAGATTTTTATTGTTCTTAAACTAAAGGCCTATCGCCTATCGCCTATACTTTCTGCTTTTATATGCGGTATGCATACATAAGTCATCCTAATCGTTACCATTGGCGAGGTCGTATGGAAACTAGATCGCCAGAGGACTAGGCTTCTCAGCTCGGTGAACCCGATGGCGACTTGCGAGGCCTGGCCAGGGATCTTTTATCTTTGCTTGTCATCATATTTTGAAATTCATGCGTCCTCAGGATTAGATGTTTGCAATGATATAAATGTCAAACGTCGAGCATAGGCCATATGCTTCGCATTTTATTTCATAAACTGAGATGGCCTAGTTAGCTATGTAAGGGCATTGTTGAGACGACGTTCAACATCTCATTGGCCAATTCCGCGTCTGATTTTGTGGGCAGTTCGTGAAGCATCTTAGCTATCTAAGATATAAACCACCTACATACCGCATCCGTAGCGGTCACCTCATTGCAATGAGCGAATGAGAAATAAGCCCAGACCTAGCGGTCACCGTAGATCTCCGCGAGCCGCAAGGTGAAATTTATATACCTACACCAATGCGAGGACGGGAGGGCGCGGGAAGATCGGGGAAGTTGTCTATGTAAGACTCGAAAGGGGACGGCGGAGTGGGTGGTATGATATTACCAACTAACAAGGAAACTTTTATGTAACAGTACCATTCTTGGTGGGCTCGTATGACATACGAACTCTTTATTAATGAATTATAATGGAATTGTCGTTATCTTTCCCCAGACTTTCCCGCCATATAATTGACAAGACTTAGACGGGATTCCTCTGCCGTTCCCAGTTTTTTTTCAACCTTCTTTCGACGTCAAAAGAGAGTCTCGAGCATAAGGCAGAGGAGACGGCTATATCTTTAAAGAGTCCTGTTAATAAGTTAGCTCCGATTCGCTGTTCATACTAAGAACTATACTGTAATTAGAGATGAGGAGGTCGTCCATGACCCTCACGCCACAGAATGCAGATGACAGCTGCCTCATAAATCAAACTGTCCCGACGGGAGTCATGTCACTTCCGTCGGAGTACCTTGACGAAAAGAAGCAACTTCCCAATACCAATTCCATATCTAATTCCGGCGAGGACCTGGAGAGCCAGAAGGGGCGTTCCCGTTCCATCGAGGATGCAGCTGCGGCATCGCCGTCGTCTTTATCGTTAGATAGGGGCGACAGTGACGACGACGATGATTTCCCTGAAGGTGGCCTGGCGGCCTGGCTCGTAGTTATTGGCTCCTTCTGCTCCATGCTTTGTTTGTATGGTCTCATTAACTCGGTTGGCGCTTTTGAATCGTACTTCTCAACACACCAGCTCGCCGGCTACAGCCCCTCGACCGTCGGCTGGGTCTTTAGCGTATATCTATTCATCGTCTTTTTCTTTGGTATCCAGGTCGGTCCTATTTTTGACAGGTACGGTCCCAGGCTACTTGTCGCCGTCGGTAGCTTGTTAGTTATCGCCAGTCAGCTCATCCTAGGGTTATGTGAAGGTAAGCACCCTATTTAGGACCCCCTATGTTTATCATATATCTATTAGTAAAACATGTGCTAAATAATTGAAAATAGAATACTACCAGATCCTCCTCACATACGCGGTCCTCGGGGGTATAGGGGGTGCTCTTCTCAACGTGCCTGCCTATGGAGTGATAGCACACTTCTTCAAGAGGCGTCGCGGCTTGGCTGTTGGTGTCGCTGCGACAGCGGGTTCTGTCGGCGGACTTGTGTTCCCCCTCTACCTCCAAGCTGTCATTCCAAAGCTTGGCTTTGCATGGAGTACGAGAATCATCGGTTTCATACTGCTGTTCCTATCAGTCATAGCTAACCTCCTCGTGCGCTCCCGCCTCCCCCCAAGTACCCACCCAATACGAATCTTACCGGATTGGACCCTCTTCAAGGATGTCAAGTTCACTCTATGTTGCATCGGCGTCTGGTTTATGGAGTGGGGGATCTTTACCCCATTGACGTACATAGTTTCGTACGCCGCAGCTCATGGCCAAGATGCCAACGATGCATACACCTTCCTCGCGATTCTTAACGCTGGGTCATTCTTCGGTCGCTTCCTCCCCGGATTCCTAGCGGACCGCTTTGGTCGCTTTAATGTCATTACAATAACAAACGCGCTGTGTGTCGTCACTATCCTCGCTTTCTGGCTTCCCGCCGGTGATTCGCGTGCCTTGCTCATCGTTTTTGCCGTCACCTTCGGGTTTGCTTCCGGAAGCAACCTGGGTTTGTACCCCGTGTGTATCGGACAGCTTTGCGACGCCCGCGATTATGGCCGTGTTTACTCTACGGCGGTTATGGTCGGCAGTTTCGGTACCCTAACCGCCCTCCCCATCGCTGGTGCACTTTTGGAGATCAGCAGCGACGAGCGTCAAGGCTGGCTGGCGCTGATTCTCTTTGCAGCGCTGTCGTATGCTATCTCAACGAGCTGTTTCCTTGGAGCTCGCGTATTGGCTGTTAGTTGGAGAGTGAAAGAAGTCTATTGATGCTCTGGTACCAGTTTCGCTGTGGCCTGAGGACAGAATTAAAGGGAACATGCAAATGAGTAGCGGGTTTATCGGCATATTAAATTGGGCGCTTCGGGTAGATCGATGGAAAACAGCACTGGGTTTTAGATCCGGAGTTATGTGCGAGATCGGTCCTATTCAAGCATATTCCATCGCCGCGCGTGCGTAAAATTGTGTCTATAGATTCGAATCCTTAGTATATCTTGTTACCCTAAGGTATAAGACTACCTAAAAATTTAACAAACAGTAGTATAACATAATCTAAAATTACCCAATATTACACCATATTGTACATATATTGGCGTAAGGCAGGCCAAAAATGTCCACGCCGGCGCCGATTTCAAATTCGTATATATAAATATATCTACATAGGTATAATATATATCATCTGAAATGTCATATATAGGGGTAGTCGTATGACCCAGACGTTAACAACTTTTACTTACATATTTCCTTTCGTACATATAGAAGGCTGCCGTATGTGATATTATATCGATACAATAAGTCCTTTAAACCCGCGGCAAGGAATCACCGATAATCTCTTCATCAGACATGACATTTGGGTCCTGGGTATCACCGGGAATTCGAACGGGGACTGCAACATAGCCGTCATCTTTCAAATGTACTATGAAGAAAATTAGTTTCTATAGCCTTAAGGCATCAAGGTAGAGTGAAACTCACGATGAGGTCTTACGAAGAAACTTCCGATTATCGCCAGTCCGAACAGCGAAGCCAACAGGACGAAGAAAGCCTGTGGAAAAGTCTCGACTGTTGCAGCATAGACGCCGTTGAAAAGCGCGGGAGCAATGACCCTCCCGAGCGCATGCAACAAGCCAATAGCTCCCAGTAGGGAGCCCACGCGCTGAGCTGGAACATGCTTCGTGATCGCACTTTGGATAGTGGCACTTGCTAAGCCGCCAAATGCGGTAGCTAGACCGCAGAGGACAAAAAATTCTTCTGAACGCACGAATATGTAACCACAGATACCTACAGCATCACTGAGGAGAGCAAAACGTAGGAGCCACACATCTAGGTTATCGGCCCCGGAGCTTTTTTCGATCACATTCACGTCGCCGTTCTCACGCCTTCGGCGGCGTAATGGCAGGACGCGGAATACATAGTTGATGGCTGGGAGTATGAAGAGGAGAATTACAACGCGCGCCAAGCTAACCACCGATACAAACTTCGAGGCTTCTGGGGTGTCCCAGTGGAAGATGTATTCAGAGTAGAGTACAATAATAGTACCAGCACCCATCGCGGCAGCTAGGAGCATTGTGTCGATAAGAGCAAGGATAATCAGGTTCCGCCGCAGGGGACCATTATCCCGCCCACTGGGCACCAGTATTTTTAAGGGAGCAAATGGGTTGGCGCTCAGAATTGCGGGGAGCCAAGTTCCCATGTGATCATCGACAAAAGAAGCAGCCCATGGCCCAATGAAGACCTGGACTGAATCTGGAAGTCCGGATCTAAGTTCAACGGCTGCAGCTTCGTTTTCGGCACGATGCTTCTCGCGTGCAGCTAGCTGACGTTTCTCTGATATTGACTCGGGAAGGATAAACCAGAAATATAGGATAACAGCGGTGTGGCAACCCAGGACGACATAAAATATCGATATCAAGGAGCCCGTCCATTTAACGAAATAACCGGCGATCAGAGGTCCAAACGCTAATCCGCTAAATAGACAAGCATGTAGGTAGCCAATATGTACTCCGCGCTTGGATGGAGGTGCGCAGTCACTCGTATACGAGTTAGTTAATATGCTTCCCGCCGTAAAGGAACCCGTTATGCCATCGAAGAACGCGCCTAGGACCAGCCATTGGTAGCTGACGGTATCTGGGAACTTTGCAGCTAAGATAGTGATACACTCGTTGACTAAACCGCCACATGATGCCATCACCATCAAGCGCTTTCGGCCGTACCGATCAGATAGTGCTCCTACCTTTGGTGCCGTGATCGCGCTTAAAGCGCCGGTAAGAGCACTTAGTATAAGTGTGAAAGCAGCGACCTTCTTTTGGACCGGGGCACTGGTGCATAAGTCATTATCGGCGCCTAAAGGTCCTAGTAGATTTATAAAATTCGGTCCAAGCTGTTGGCGGTCGGTGAAGTGAGTACGACATATTAACTGGACAATTCTAAAGGGAGTAATGTTCTAGTAAGCGATTGTTGTTGTTAATGGAAGCGCGCTGGAGTTGTATGGCTTACAAATTGAGCTTCGGCACGATAATACCGCCAAATGCAAGAGAGAACAGAAGATACGGTGCCAGAAGCCAGTACACCTAATCTCAAATTAGCTGTTTGGGTTTCTTTGCATCTCGTCCGTATACAACGCACCGATGGTGTCCGCCACCATGGGAAGTCGGCGAAATCTTCGTGTCCTATCCAGCTCTCCTGGCTCTTCCCGTTCCCGTTCCCGTTCCCGTTATCTTCTGTCGCATTATTACTTGTGCTTGCGCCGACCAGCGGACTTGTTTCCGTTGCTCCCCCCCATTGGTCTTCCTCTTCATCTATAAGCAAGATCGGCCTACTATCTATTTTGACGGGTTGCGCATTGCTCGTCATTTTGGCTGGGGGCCTGTTGCGCGATTACGGGCTGGTTCTAGGAGCTATTCAACAACTCGAATATCTAGCACCGCCAAATATGACACGACGAACCGGATATGCCGGAGTATTCGACGGGTTCCGTAGTGTGACTTAGTACCGACCGACGGACTCCGGAATGCTTTGCTGATGCGCCGTTACACTAACTAGAACGCCGGCCTGTCATTGACCTAAAGGGTTTAGGAAAAGGAAGTGAGAGAAGGTGGAGAGAAGCTCCATGCCGAAAGTTATATTATAAGTGTTTAAGATACCATTGGTCGATCTACGCTGATGATGTGTAGGTACCTATTTAGGATTCCAATTAGAGCTTGGCTTTGCTTGATCTCGGGTGTCTCGACAATCCAACGGCCGAAAAGTGCCAGCGCTAAGCGTTAGAGAAAGTGATGCGAAAGTTACGTGTGGGTTATATTGGACTATCTATCAGTTGAATCCCGTATCTTTGGGATTGATGGACCCGTTCATTCCATGCTATTAACGTGGTATTCTACATATACAACATTAAATGTCTACGTAGTGTATTATGCATCAATATACGCTAGTCGCATTTTTAAATTCGCATCCGTAATTGGCGCGAGACAATAGATGGAATGCGATGTACAGCCTATTAAAAGTACAATAATGTATTCCGTAATAGGTACAAGTATTGTCGGAGGTGGAGGCCGTGGCGTGATGTGATAGGAAGGGTGTTAAGGATCCTAGCAGTTCCTAGATTTAATCAGGCCAATAATGTCCCTGAATATGTACAATGAGGTATACTTCGTAATCTTATCTTTTATCCCGGATCTTAATCCTTGATAAACATACCAAGAGACGTACGTACATAATTCTCACGGCAAAAGTGTATACTCTTAATATACGAAGGCAATAATAAAAGAGGATGTACGAAGTAAGAAGAGAAGGCATTGTTTACTAAATTTCAAATCAAATCCAATGCTATGCTAGGCTACCTAGGTATAGTATGTATGAGGCACTCATCAGAGTGGGGAGACATGCTCAACTTATCGAAGTTATCGCCAGCAAATCGATGACGCAGATGCTCGTGGGGTGCAGGAATTCGGGGTCCAGCAGGATCCGACAACCGGCAGATTTCCTAACTCTGGTATACCAGACCTAACTTTTCTAGGTACCTACCTACGTAACATACCCCTAGTATACATGTACCCATCAACTCATACATGTTAGGCGTATGTAAGAGGTAGATAAGGGGGATTGCTTGAAGTAGGTAGTGATATAGCTCTAAAGCTTCTTGTCACATAAGTATAATATTGAACAGTTGAGTCTTGAACGTTGTTTATTTATATCTGTTAATACATAAACTGGGAGTCGTTAGGTTCGTTCAATTAAAATTGATTGATTTCCAATCCAACGCAATTTGTATAACACGCCCAAACACCAAATAAGTAGCTGGCCAATACCAAAGTACCTAGTTTTCTAGTCACTTTCGACTACCGAAAAATCAGTTACAAATATATTGATACTTTAATGAGTACGATGATTCCCGAGAAAATAGTTGCATATCCTATACTGCAAAAGCATTTTCTGGCGAGGCAAAGAACTTCTTCGACTCGGCACATCGCTCACTCTTGCAACCAGGGCACCTCAGGCCCATCTGGTGTGAGCATGCAACGCCACTGTCCAAGTGACTCTTCGCAAGATTTGCAAGAGCATCAATAAAGATAGGATTACCGTTAAGACTTTCTACTCGTTTAACTGTATCCGCGTGGCCGGACTCTCCTATTACCTCTTTGTCGAGCTCATATAGGGTTTCGATATGATCAGAAGTAAACGCAATGGGGATAAGAACGAGGTCTTTCTGTTCCTTGGCGATATATTCCTCAACCGAGCTCTGGGTTTGAGGACCTAACCACGGTTGAGGACCAACCTGTGACTGCCAACATAATCTGTAAGGGTTGGAGAACTTTAGTCGTTGCATGACGGCGTATACTGTTGCGGCAACTTCGGCGGGGTATGGGTCGCCTGAAAAATTGTTAGTTGAGATGGCTTGAGACTAATGTGTATACTCCCTACCTCGATTAACTACCGTCATTGGTAAGCTGTGAGCTGAGAATAATAGGACGACTCGGCTCCGTCGGTCTTCTGGATATTCTGCCAGCGTTTTCTCAATATTGCTAGCAAATGCCTCTACTAATCCCGGATGTGCCGGCCACCTGTCAATGACACTCCATTGAATCGTACCCGGTCCGGATTTCCCTTCTAATCGTTGCCGCCATTTCCATAGTTCATTGAGACTGCTCCCCGTTGTAGAGCAAGAATATTGAGGATATTGTGTGAACGCTACAGCTCTTCCTCCCTTGCCGTTTCCGAAGCCATCCGCCAGCAATTTATTATACATTTCTTCGGTCAAAGGGTCTGCGTAGCGAAATGCGACGTAGGGTTTGTGTGGCGCTGTCTCAGGCGATATTCGGTCGAGAATCTTACACATATGTTCGCTTTGATATTCCGACCATTTTCGAATTGGGGAACCACCACCAATCTCTGCATATTGCTTCTGGATTTTCGGAGTTCTTCGCTTCGAGATGAGGGGGCCTATATAGTTTTGAAGTCGCCCCAGTGGTATCAGATCGGCGTCTGCCTACTTATATGTTAGGCCTGCACCGAGACGCATGGTACCATACGAAATAAAACGTACAAATAAGCGGCTTAGGAAGTCGCCAACTTCATCTACCGTGGATGGACCACCCATATTTAGAAAAACCATGGCCGTTGGGCCTTTCGATCCTGTCGCATTTTGTGTAACGGGGGGCGCTGGCGTTGCGAATGATCTCGTCTGCAGGGAACTGTTCTTCAATGGCTGAATGTATAATGGTGTAGAGTTAGGAGTAGCAGTACCAGCTGCTCTGCGCGCGAGCTGCGCAATAGAATGGCGTGTTGCCATACTGCGCGAACTCATTACTTTATGACAATTCGACGGCAAAAGGGCATGGAATGTTTCTTGAAATTATTTAAGAAGCATGGGTACCTCTAACAGGACAGGTAGATCTGAATTAGTCTCGAAAAAGTTCACCAATCAATGACGACCTAAATGCTCAGGGCCGGCTCTCCGAAGGACCGGGACCGAGTGTCCGATTAATGTTACTAGTGGTACCTTTGAAGGCCAATGAAACATATTCAATTGCCTAGCAGGGGCTAGACACAGATTACATGACCTACGGTATGTACCTAAGGGTTTACTTGAAATCACCTGATAACGCGATTATTTCATAAGAATCCTCTTTAAATCATACGCGTTTAAGCGCGATGTCTGCCTAAGTTAGGAGATACCTAAGGTTTCATAATCTACTGCTATCAACACATGTCCATATAAAAACAGATAAAATACATTCTCAAATTTCCTGAATCACATGTGACCTTTTCCCCATACCCAACTTAACCGGGGAAGGATTCACCATCCGCCATGGCAGATCACTATGAGAAACGAGAGGAAGAGGAAGAAGAAGATGAGATTGGCGAACAGGTATTTCGTTCATCTAAATATATGGATTCTAGTCCCTCCTATTAATTCTCAATTAGGACTTCAAAGCTCAGAAAGATGCCCTCATTTTCGCCATCGATGTGAGCAACTCAATGTTACGGCCACCTCCTGAGTCAGATGACAAGAAGGCAGACAAAGATCCTCCTGTGTTTGCTGCGCTGAAGTGCGCATATCAGGTGATACAGCAACGAATTATATCTAACCCGAAAGATATGATGGGGATTATTCTCTTCGGCACCGAAAAGAAGAAGTACCGAGATGAGGAGAACCCTCCTTATCCGCACTGCTATGTCTATACCGACCTCGATGTTCCCGCGGCTGAAGATGTGAAGAATCTCAAAGACCTTATTGAAGGAGGGGAAGATGCCGATGAGATTCTCACACCATCTAGTGAAGGGGTTGTAATGGGAAGATTGCTTTTCTTGGTGAATAATCTCTTCACCACCAAGGCACCTAACTTCGGATCCCGAAGACTGTTCATTATCACAGACAACGATGATCCTCATAAGGAAAGCAAAGAGCTTAGGGAAAATGCAGCATGCCTTGCCAAAGATCTGTACGACTTAGGTGTCACAATAGAACTCTTCGCAATCACTCGCGAGGACGAAAAGTTTGATTTCACCAAGTTCTACGACGTAATTCGCCCATTCAGATCTAGCTATTATTCTCGTTCACTAACCTTGCCTAGGACATTGTTTATCGGGACCCAGTCGTCGAGGAAGCACATCTGGGGAGAGTTTCTACGTCGAAGTCCGGCAGCGGGCAGACTCTTCTGAGCTCGTTAACTTCCAATATCAATTCTAGACAGACTCCAAAGCGAGCATATTTTAGTAATATGCCGCTTGAGCTGGGCCCTGGACTTCAGATCTCGGTTAAAGGGTACAACATCATTCACAAACAGGCTCCCGCACGCAGCTGTTATATTTGGCTAGATGGTGAGAAAGCACAGATTGCCGTTGGCGAAAGTGCCCATATTGCCGAAGATAGCGCCAGAACGGTACAGACGGGCGAAGTCAAGAAAGCATATAAATTTGGTGGTGAATATGTCTATTTCGGCGAAGACGAGCAGAAATCTATCAAACAATTCGGAGGTCCAATAATCCGAATAATTGGCTTCAAAGACAGATCACAGCTAGGATTCTGGGCATCCATAAAAAAATCCATCTTCATATTCCCAAGTGAAGAAGGTTATGTCGGGTCCTCGCGTGTCTTCACTGCATTGTGGCAGAAGCTACTAAAATCTAAGAAGATCGGCATTGCGTGGCATATTGCTCGAACAAATGGAAACCCTCAACTGGTTGCTATTATTCCCTCTACTGCGCAATCAGACCGCAAGTCGGGCATAGATTTCGTACCGGCTGGTTTATGGCTTTATCCGATTCCGTACGCTGACGACCTGCGCGAGGGCCCCGACCAGGCTAATCTCGTCAGAACCACGAACCAGTTGACTGACACGATGAACAAGATTATTGGAAACTTGCAGCTGCCAACTGCCGCCTACAACCCATCAAAATATCCCAATCCCGCACTTCAATGGCATTATAAAATTCTCCAAGCCCTTGCACTGGAAGAAGAGGTACCTGACAAACCAGACGACGCAACCGTCCCCAAGTACAAGGCGATCCACAACCGATGTGGTGCATACATCCAAGAGTGGTCACGGACAGCGGATGACGTTTTGGAAATGGTTAGAGATGCTAAAGCTATCAAGAGGGAGATGGAAATCGATGAGGGGGACGATGAGCCTAGGCCAGCAGCGAAGAAATCGAGAGTAACTGCGACGAAAACGGGTGCTAGTAGTACAGGGATGAATAACGCACAACTAAAGGAAAGATATGAACAAGGTACCTTGTCAAAGCTGACGGTAGCTGAATTGAAACCGATCTTAAGCGACCGAGGGATTGATTCGAAGGGGCTAAAGAAGACCCTCGTCGAGAGACTTGAGGAATGGATTGAAGATAATGTATAAATTAAGGGGTTTGAATTATGAGGTAGCTATCAGCGTTCAAGGCAGCTAGGTGAAGGCCTGACTTCGACTTTGAGGACCTTGGACGATACCACTTCCAGATGAGTAGCGAGATACGCAGTTACCCCTTTCACACTATTAGGAGGCTATCGAGGTAAAATATACACCCGAGAGCATCCCAGCTGCAATTCCCCTTACGTCTACTGAAGAACAACGGTTAGGAGGTACCTACCTTACGTATATGACCAGTCGATGCGATCTTTGGTTAACTGGGTAATTATATATTATATTTCCTATTTTTTATACTCACTTGTCTTAATTTTGCATTTAGCCACACGCAGGTGTCTATCACTAGAAATAGCACTAGAAATAGGGAGTATCCGAGTATAGATGTGTCAGATTAGTCAGCCCTGGCAGGTGACCCGAAATCTCTGATTTCCCTGTAATTACCAGCGTTTCACTCGTTCTCACGATCTCAACAAATTCAACCAGACTATCAGTAATTACATCAATATTGCCTCAATAATCGCCCTAATAGTACGTATCGGCTGTGTGACAAGATGTAATTGTCAGTTAATCCATGCAAAAGATTTATGGTGGAAAGTTGGAAGTTCAAATGTCGGATACCTTAGGTACTTAAACCTTACGTACATACATAATTCTCTGGCGATACTACCTAGGTACATAGCCCCGCGTCCTCATTAAGCATAGGTACTCTAGCAGCTGCCTGGAACCTTAGCCTTTAGGTACCTGCCGCATCCACATGTATGGTTTTAGGACAGGTAGTACCTAGGTACTTCAGCTACGCCTTAGGTAACCAAGTCGCCCCAGAGCCGCGACCTCCAACGCGTTTAGTCAAACTCTCCACCTGCATCTATTTTGGTTTATTTCGCACTATTTACATCGCGCTTAATTCCGCCGGCGGTTTCTGAGAATAGCAGAACGGCCCTCGAGTCATCGGCGGAATGGATGCCCTCTTAGAATCAACCAGAGGTAATCTGGTATGCAACTCTGTTCAAGATGTACAAGACAGACTGCACCGCCTCCTCGCTTCCAGATCGTCGGATACGCGCGCAGAACATGCCTCTTTTACATTCGAGCTTCGACATAATGTGGTCTTTCACTTGAATCCAGATGCCGAAAATAGCCCCGCGGACAGTGTCGTCAACCCTACCGAACAATCGCACCACCAGCCCATTACCCAATCCGTGAATGCCTTCGAAACAGTTCAGAACCAACCCAGCGATGACCCTATTCTCCAGCGCGCTGTCGCAAAGCATATCGTCGGTGCGATGGGAATTGTAGACAATAGTTCATGGACAATACGAAAGGTTTCTCGGGATTCACAAGGCTGGACGTTCACGTACATCTGCAAAGACTCGCTGCAGGCATGGAATCGCGCGAATGCGAAGAACACCGAGAAGCATGTAATTGGCAGTTATAGCGGGCCAGGTAGCTTGGATCCAATTAATGCCAGTAAGTATGGATGTTAAAATCATGCGTGGATAAGCCGCTGACCTCATTATAGCTCGTCCTGCCTTCGATTGTCGCGGAACCCTCACGATTGCCTTTTCGAAATCCGCCAGAGGCGTTATCGTGAAATATGATCACACACCTATACACAAGACTGTCGCGCAGTTGGTAGACCTTATAGCACTCACTCTACCGCCCCCGCCCGTCAACAATGGCGGCACAGGAAGCCAGAGAACGCCAAGGGCCAAGCGACCCCCACCAGCGGAAGGCGAAGAAGGGAGCCGCAAGAAACGTTCAAGGAAGAAAGAAAAGGCTCCAGAAGCACCGATGGGAGGCCCCCCTCCTGGGGATGGCCAAAATAGTCAGAACATCGCCGAATCGCAGGGTGTGATACACGGCGGTGTACATGTTACATCGGTTCCGATTGTCCCCCCCGATGAAGTCAAACGCCGTAGAGAAACGGCGATAGATCTCCTTAACGGAAGGCAAATCGATCCTGCGACACTCTCTGAGGAGCAATTTAACATATTTGCAAATCAGGCACCAAGTCTACAGACAACTTCGTTAGATATGTTAGCTAAGTATGGCGCCGAGAGGTTGAGAATTGTCCATCCAGATGATAAGGATGCCAAATCAACTCCCATAGAAGAACAATCTACCAATACAACCCCTGCTACTGTATCAGGCCAGGCGTCTGCTCCTGGAATAACTGAGACACCCACAAAGAAGAGGCGTTCCCGAAAGAAAAAGTCTGACGGGGCAGTAACTGAGGTTTCTATCGGTGATGGTGCGGTAGTGTCAGTACAACAGAGCGGCGAAATTGGAACGACAACTTCCACTCTGAAGCTGACGACCAAGAAAACACGCGGAAGTTGTGAGACTTGCAGAGACAGGAAGCTCAAGGTAACTTGCCCTTTATTACTAAATAAAAATATAATACTAACATAATCTAGTGCACCAAAGAACATCCCAGTTGTTCTGTCTGTACTACAGCTGAGGTGGAATGCATTTATTTGCCACCGAAACCACGACGGAAAAGAGCGGTAGTTTCTGGTGGTGAAGTAGTTGAAAATGAAGATTCCGACCTACCTGGAGAAAGGGAAGAATTCCAGGCCCAAATGCAATCTGAGGAGGCACCATTGCCAATGCCAACAACACAAATGCCAGTGGAATACCAAGCACCTGCTATTGCCCCGGCGACCCCAGATCCCGATAATGAAGAATTCATCCCAGATCCAAACATCTTGTCGGGACCTGTTGAGCATCCTCCCGCTACCATGCAACCTTCTATACAACCTTCAACAACGCAATACTATCAGAACCATACCAATAGCCTCACATTTTCCCAGAATCCGCAGCCCTCGACTGGGCCGACAGCAATGTCAACTTTAACATTCCCAGAATCTCAAGCCCGTGAGGCCCAATCCGAGTCTCCTAACTTAGTCTTTCCGTCGACATCCCATCAGACTGAGCACTCATCTGGTTCAACCTTTCCGCGACCGGCCCCGGCAACGAGTCAGAAGGCGCAAAACACGCCCATGTCTAACCGACGTAGTCTTCCCACCACCCAAAATAAGCAAACACCGATACCTACACCAGTACCACCGCCAACCATACCGCAGCATGCCCCCAATTGGAATTCCCCCTCCACAACACGGCATGCTACTACAGCGTCGCCGACATTGACCCAGCAGCAAACATCCAGGCGGTCAAGGTCACGTAAGTCTGACGTGGAAGTTAGACAGCAGGCAAATGACAGTATGAGGCAACCGCTGGCCGTATCGCAGGTCGCAGCGCAAAATCAGAGGCAACCGTCGCCTGCAACGGGATCACCATACCAGACTGCAACTCGCGCAAACTCTCGACAAGACCATAGGTCACAGACTAATACACCCGTTGTATCCACATCTCGCCCTCCTCCGCAGGCCCCGCAAGCTGCTGTCAGTGCATCCTACAATACGACTGCATCAGCCTCGATTCCAAGCTATGACCCCTATCCACGTTACGATAGCACAACTAATGGTCAATATAATAATGCAAACAACGACCAGGGTTCGACTCGCATTGCGTACGAACCTGGCTCGTACCAGGCTCATACAGCTGCTATAACGTCGGCGTCCTATTCCTCAGCGCCGGCATATGATTATCCTCGGACTACAAGTTCATCGAATCCTCTCTCTCAAGCCCTCAACTCGTCGTCCGGATACAACAATACTAGCAGCAGTGCTGCAACTCCTCAATGGCCCACCTCGCAAGCTCGAGGTAGCCAGGCGCACGCCCAACCACAAGCAAATAATACTTACCCTATGGCATCAGCTACTACATCTACCTCTAATAGCTATGGCACAAGTTCTGCGGAGTCACGGACCTCCCATCAGAATACCCCTTACACCCAATCCCAGCCTCAATCATATAATTCGTATTCAGCACAGCAGCCGAGCACGAATCAGCAACCCCAGCAAAGCTGGTACGGCTTTAGCGCCAACAATAATAGTAGTGCCGGTGCAAACCAAAACTCTTACAGTAGTAACCGAAACAGCGGCTACGGCGGTACCGCAAGCTCAAATCAGACCGCATATAGCAACCACAGACCTAGCGCGTCCAACTACCCTGGGCACAGCTACGGGTCTGGGTCGGACGATCAGAGCATATATGAGTTGCTAAGGGCCAACGGCTCTACACATTAGGACATACCTAGGTATATTACCCTCGACGGCGGTTTCCTTGTCCATTTGAGTATGTTATTATAGAACAGCGGCGATTTCAGCCGAAGGATTTATACTTTGCACAGATGAAGGAATACGTTTATATCCAAAGACAGGAAAAGGGTGCTATGATATATTGGTTACGGCATTGGGCCGAGATATTAGCATAACAATGCTAATGGGCCACATGGCGCGTTGTGATGCGCTATAGCTTTTATGCGGATAGCTGTTCTAGCTACATTAACGATACCACTATGCGCTGTGTTTTAGAGATACTTATTGTCCATCTTAGTATCCACGCTCGTCGCAGTGTTGAATAAGCTTCTAAGGAGTGGGATGTCCTCGTACCGAAATTCATAGACCGTTGCGTATAACATACATTTGTCAAGTAGATGTCTTCCTCTCAATTATTGTGACTGCCTATAAACCCTAGGAGAAAATGGGAGTATACACATACCATAACGTATCGAATTATAGTAATAAGTAGGTAGGTTTAGGTATGTACGTATAAACACAAGCTTTGTCTATGTATCTAGCTATCTACAGCACATGATCTAAGGTAAGCTAAGTTAAAAACTGCGCCAGGTATCGCTCGCTCTCTCTCTCTGTCTCTATCTTCGCTCATGCACAAGCCGTCCGCGCACCCAGACTTTCTTCACGTTCCGGTCGTCGCCGTTGAACACCCACTTCGCGACGCGGTCCTCCCATCGCTCCCAGCCGAAGATATCCACGTTTCCGGTATCTTGGTCTTGGCCTTGCTCATCTCGTTTTAATTCTATGCTGTCGTCTTCTTCGGGAACGAGTCCGAGTCCGATTAGCTGTGCGTCCCATTCCTTGCCTACTTCGAACCCTCCGATCTTGCCTCCCAACCCGACGACTTCGGCGCCGCCCCGCGTAGCTAGATGTAGTACTTCCTCGACACTTAACCGGACGAGCTCACGGCCGTCTTCAGGAGTCGTGTCAGCTTCGGCGTCGGCGTCTATCTGCTTCTTCCCGGCTCGCGGCGGCATAGCGAGATGATTCGACACGAGAGCGGCCTGGCGCGCGGCATCGAGTACGCTGGGACTATATCCGCCGCTAACATCGGTGCCGAGGCCCACGCCAACCCCCTTATCCAGCAGCCAGCGCACGCGCGCCACGCCGCTCGTCAGCGCCGAGTTGCTGCACGGGCAATGGGAGACCTTGGACCCGCGGCGCGCGACGAGGTCGGCCTCCTCCTCGCTTAAGTGAATCGCATGCGCGAGGATTGTGCGCTTGCCTAGCAACCCGAAGCGGTCGTACACGTCGGCGTAGTTCTTGCTGTCGGGGAACATGTCCCGCACGAGCTTCAGCTCGTCGACGTTCTCCGCAATGTGCGTCTGGATCGGGAGGTTGGTTTCCCGGTGTAATGCGCCGAGCTGGGTCATGGCGTCTACGCTACATGCGGGCGCGAAGCGGGGCGTTAGGATCGGGCTTATGAGATCGAAATCTGTATCGATGCTCCGGATGTGGTCGATAGTGGCACGTGTCGCGGCTAGGGACTGTGACGGCGATTCGTCGAGGTAGTAGTCTGGGCCGAGGTTGTCCATGCACACGCGGCCGACGAAGGCGCGCTGGCCTAGGGAGAGACATAGGTCCGCGAGGAGGTTTGTAGACGGCACGTGGATTGTGGCGTAGTAGGCTGCGGTGGTGGTGCCGTGGGCTAGGGTTCGCTGGATACAGCGTGTGTATACTCTGCGAGCTTTGGGGAGCGAGGAGAGGGATGCTTCCATGGGAAAAGTGTAGGTGTTTAACCAGTCTAGGAGCGTAGACTTGCCGAATATGCCTACGTTGGGATACTGTGGCGCGTGAATATGTGTATCTGTCACTGGTAAGTAAAGGGATAACTTCAAAAAAGGGGTGAAGGGTATTCTTACCAATGAACCCCGGAAAGAAGAACTGTCCATCTTTTGCTGTTGTGACGGTGACGTCGTCTGCTTTCCAGCCTAGCTTGGGGTATAGAGTGTCCTCGGCTTTTTTCTGATCGTACTGCTGCTCAACAGCAACGATCTTGCCGGACTTGTCCACGCAGACTGCGGTGTCATGCAGATATTGGAGCTCGCCGAGCTTGACACTATGTATGAACAAGCCCAGAAATAACTGGTTCTTCTCGTTCCCTGGGGGAGCCATGGTGATTTGCCCTCTTTTCCTTGATATAACCCAAACGCAGGTGCCTGGTCTTATTTCCAAACCCCAAAATAAACCCTTGCTGATTCTTCAAATTTCCCGTTGTAATCAGGACAGGAGCAGTGCGGTGAGATATCATAAGCCCAGTAAGACTATGCCCGCTCAATGGAATTCCATTTAATCCTCCTTCAAGTGTACCAGTTCCAACCTATGCTTAACCCAAACGCGTAGTGAATTATGCACCCAGGATCTCAACATGAATAATGGATAAATTAGGTAGATAGCCAGATGTTGTGACACGATGCAAGTGACGTAACCGAAGTCGACAGGGACGTGTATCGTCGACGGAGAATTTAAAAGGGAGAGGGATAGAAATAGAAAAGATGTTTGTACTTGGTGATAACAAGGAACTTACACTGCCTTAGGTACCTAAGGAGGTACCTACGGTCCTACCTAACCTAACCTAGTTGATTTAGGTAGGTTAGGTAGGTAGGTTAGATAATTACACTAGATAAGGCAGTCTTCTAGATTAGGCGAGATCCCACTTGGTGGTTCCTGCATCAAACCAAGGACCGGAACTTACCAGAGTTTTACTAAGGTACCGACTTAAAGGATAACATGTGTACAGCGTTATGGCAGTACATATGGTGACGTCCGATGGAAGTCGGTCAACGCCGGCACCCGGGGGCCGCATTCCTATTGGTCCTATTAGTCCTATTAGTGCCTGTCCTTGGAGCTATGTACGAGTCCCCCCAGCACCAGTCCCCCATAACCCCACCGAGAATTAAGCTATCGATCGCTGTCCTCTACCTTTCAAGTCATGTCTTAGTTCAGCCTGCGACAACATATTTTAGACAAGATAAGATAGATGATTATATTGCATCCAAGTCCGCTATTAGGTAAGGGGATACCATCTTACTTTATACGTTAGTTACATTAACTTAGGTACCTATACATACCTACCTAAATGTATTAAAGATGACTTGCGTAATCAACTCCAAATAATTACTTTACTATAACTCATTTTCTTCAAGTTCCATTTCCCACCAATCATTTAGTTTCCCCTTTCTCTCTTCGAGAAAATAGCTGAGAGCAGAAGTCAACAATTTCGTACCTAGCTCGCCTTTATGTCTTGCATGGCGTTGCACCGGTGGTGGTACTTCAAGGGTTTTTGGTATGACTAGTAGAACAACAGGCGATGACGTCTAATAGCTTAATTCAAACGACATCCGCAGTTTACATTATTAGGTACATCTTCGCTTAGAGATTCACCGTTACTCGGGTACAAATAACACAATCATCGGCCCATCGGAATGTCTTACTCGAGATCGTCTAGAGGAGGGAGAGTACCTAATTAAATGGCTATAGTCTACTACGCTCACCACTATCACAAGACAAGACTCAAATACATAGCATCGTACAGACAAGTTCCAGCATTCGTAAGGCCCGCCGTCGCATACCAAAGCGGTGCGACAGGAAATAATACGGTATCCCGTATCCTGATTGGCCCGCGCAGGTACCGGGGACACGACGTAGACAAAAACTACCGAGGATCCGGCTAACTACGCCTATTAAATCCGACATATTATTAGCAACAAAAGTAAAATAATGAGCGAGAGAGAGGGGCAAGATAGAAACTCCCCGGGCCGGCAACACCAAATGTCGTGAAACGGAATCCCCCTCTCTAAAAGAAAAATAAAAGAAAAGAAAAGAAAAGAAGAAAAAGCCCGAAGCCGATCCTCGCTCTCGTCATCCGAAAGCTCCATTCATTACGTTGTCGTCAACGCGTTCGTTTCCTCAATCTTGTCTTACATACGCAACCTCCCGATATCTACTCTCGCCCACCCGGCCGGCCTTGGCTAAGAGAGGGGGACCTGATCGATATACCAAACTGTCGTGATAACTATAACAGCAGACTGCAAACAGCCAGCGTTGTAACCCCTAACCCTGATCCTGTGTAACAACTCCGGTTTCCCATCTTACCTAGCAGATCTATAACCTCTTTATCCCTCTCCTCTTATATATTCCCCACCACTCCACCACCACCACCATGCCCCTCCACATAGCCAGCCTGGGCTCCTCCTTCGCCGCCGGCCCTAGCATCCCGCCATGCGTAGACGAGGCAGCCGGGCGCTCCGGGGCAAACTTCGCGTGCCTGGTAGCTAAGCGCGCCGGCGCCCAGCTCACGGACCTAGCAGTCTCCGGCGCCGTCCTGCCTAACATAACAACGGAGCCCCAGGATCGCGGCGGCTGCCTGTTCCCGCCGCAGATTGACGGGTTACCGGCCGACGCGGACGTGGTGTTCGTGCTCGGCGGCGGCAACGACATCGGGTACATCGGGGGACTATTCGAGGACACGCTAAGCGCATCCTGGCTGGGCACTTTTGTCAAGCGCGTGCGCGGGACGGGCGGCGCGCCTCTCGCCACTACCGTTCTTGACGTTGCGGGGCTAGCCGCTAGGTATGGGGGCGTCCTGGATGCGATCCACGAGAAGGCGCCCAAGGCCAAGGTCCTAGTCGTCGAGTACCTAACGATGCTAGGGACGCACACGCGAGCAGGCACAGACGTGCCGTTCGGTGAGGAGAGAGTCGCGCACCACCGCGCCGTGTGCGAGCGGCTCCTAGAAGCGACGGCCAAGGCGGTCGAAGGCCGCGAGGCCTGGGCCGAGGTGGTTCCCGTGGGCGCGGCGAGCGAGGACCATGCTATCGGGGCGCCGGAGCCCTGGGTCTCGGGGTTCACGTGGAAGCTGTTCTACGCGGGCGGCGCGTACCATCCGCGGGCCGAGGGCATGAAGGCTGTTGCCGATATACTGTATAAGAAGCTAGTCGACCTGGGAATAGTGGAAGACGGCGAGCTATGAAGGCGCGGTGGTGAGAAGGGTTGGAAATAAATTTGACCGGATCAGTTCGGATAGATTTTAAGAACTTGGACGCGACGGAACGAAACGAAATGAAACGATTCTGCTCCCGTGGATGAACGTTGGCTTCTAGAAGACTGCTATGCTATGCTATCTTGTGTAGGATAGAAGAGTCTTGGGGTTTTCACATAGCCTACCGGTACCTTAGGTAGTTGGCGTTTACTAGGTCTAGACTTAAGAAGGTGAAACTGAGTATTTCATCCAACGTTTATTCTTAGCCGAGTTGGATCTCGAATACATGGAAGGGTTTATGTACGGAGTATTCCTAGATGCAGAGTACTCGTTCTACCACACTACCTGCCTACGGAATGTATGAAGCCTACATATATAAAGGAATGGGTTTATGCTGGTCCTATCCTATATAGGCTCTATAATAAGGACTGTAACCTTAGATTATATTATGGAAGCGTTTAAATAGTTCCTTAGGCAACCACTCTGCCATCCCTTATCAGATGCTGCAAACCCAACACGGCCGTGGTCAAGCGGTTATTTGAAGTAGGGTTAGAAATAATTCCTCGAGGAGTTTTTCGTAGGGCGTAGGTTCGAATCACTGTCAGGGCGGCAGTTAGGCCAACTGTTCAGGTCAATCGATAGTGGTTCGAATTCTGGGTTCCGAGCTTTTTTGTTCCCCTTTACCTCTTATATTTTTTCTTACTCCTACTCCCATTTTTAGACGAAGAAAGGAGATTTTTAAATTGAATAGAAAACATGAAGTATCTTAGGCACTTAACCTAACGTATAACATACGCATTTACGTTAGGATATAGTTTGTAGCAACTATCTAACCGAAAGGCAATTAGGCTAGGTACTTCTCATTATTTTAAGCTATATGATTATTACACTCTCGAGTATATCTGAGAACATTAAGACAGAAATGTTGTTACTTTTAATTTATAAGCTCATATCAGGGAAATATTTGATCACACTACTTAAAGTTATGGTTTAAACAAAGATTGACTAGTATAAGGGGACTGCATGAGGTTCTAAATAAGTGAAGCTCGACGTGTCGTGTATCATCATATATAAATTCGGGAGTGATAATAGGAGTAGGGGGAAGTTAAAAGATATATCTGTTTAAGCGAATATACATATAAACATAATATAATATTACCAACACTTGTCGATCAGGCAGTGGTTTATGTTGGTTGTAACAAACCGACTTGTTTTCTTGCTGCCTACTCAATCATCCACAAATTCATATTGATAGCGACTATGGAAATTGAGCGCGATTGTATCATAAGCGCCGAGAGCTATGAGAAGTTCGGGCTCAACCACCGACGCCATGACACCAATCAAAGAGTCCAAAATTTCATTGATCGTGGTCTTATGAGCAAAGGTATGTAGGGCATACACCGTTGCGCTGAGATCTACATCAACTCTAACTCACCTTAGATGCTGTGTATCGGAGATTTACCGAGGACCTTAAGTACAGTATAGGTATGAGAGAAGATGAACCTTTAAGAGAGAACATAAGACAAGCATTCTGCCAACTATGTGACCCGGACACAGGATGTAGGTAGGCATACATTCGAAGGATACTCAATCGCTGGGGCTGACAATTAACCCTCGTGTAGATCTCTCACAGAACAAGTTCAAGCACTTGTTTGAGAAAATATTACCCACCGCATCTCCAGGCGTTCCGGCACTACTACTTGATATCTTTAGCTGGCATGCGTTCTTCCCCTTCCCATCGATATATACCGCCTCGGGAGAGCCCTGTATAGATGAAGATGCTTTCGTTCGCGCTGTCTGTCAGTTGGCGTGGACTCGTTCGCCGCGCCATAATCTGCGCATGGAGGCGGGCGCCGGGCACTGTGTTATCACAGGAAATTGGGGACCACATTTCAGCTGGCTCATTTTAGCCCGTGGTAAAGATATCAGCGATTATATGAGATGGCTATTCCGGAGTCTTGCTATTCCAAACAATACAAAAACAGGCATTGAAACAACAATTCTGGTCCCTCGGTTCTTCATGTACCAACCGCGGCAGGACGAGCCGTATTCTGGAGATGATTCTGAAGACGATGCTCTGCAGCAACAAGTCGTTATCGTCGAGAAAGAGAGTGAGCGAACGATAGACATCCAAGATATTCTCTCGGAGTATCCCCCAGATCACCATACCATGGTAGCGGACCCGTTACGAGAAGGCTACAAGCTTGCCTTACCGTTTCTTCCACATCATCCATACGATCTGACTGACCTTCACGTCCCAACCATAAAGGTTCTGAGTCTCTTTCCCTTGCTTTATGCAGGGGATGGCTCAGACGAGCAAAGGGAACTAGCCCCAGAAGAAGAAGATGGGTCAGACATCGTAGCTGACTTAATAACCTCGACCGAGCGACTAGGTAATGAAGGACTCAGCTGGGAAGTGTTCGACACTATGTTGAGTGAGCATGCGGTAAGCTATTAGCTATCCCTTTTCTGTATCCGAGTGATGCTTTGCTAATTTTTTTCCAATAGGAGCTTGTCGCAGATACTCTAGCGCGAATATTCTCAGTCTTCAAAGCTCCAATAGATGGAACTGCATTGTGATATTACGAGCTTGAATAGATATGGGGAGTTCAGTACCTTAGGTAGGTAAGGTTAGATAGGAGTTATTGACGGTTAGTTACCTGTTCCATAATACCAATATTTCGATATCGATATAACGGGGTATCTTACAAAATTGCGTGAGACTTACCCCACCAATAATGCTGCATTAGTGCATGTATCTAGGTACGTGCCACATAGTATGTATATATTAATTACCTAAGCCCCACTAAACGCGTATTAGGACGCGTTCGCGCGTCTTCAATTTACATTCACATTTACATTTATACTTACCCTGTACAACTGTACAAGGGCCAATTTTAGTACGGTACGCCGAAGCAACAAGACACATTGGTGACCTCGAAGCTATTAATTCTAGAGAACTCAATTGGGCTGTCAAAGATGATATCTGCTTCGTCTCCCGTTATATATCCAGCCAGCTCCTCCCCGGTGGCAGCGGCAAAGCGCACGAAACCACATCCTGACCCGAACCCTCGATCCCGTGCGAAAAGTGGCTTCCTCGTTGACGATGACTCCGACGATGAAGATATGCTGCAAGAGCCAGCAACTAAGAGACGGATGCTTAGCAGTCCTAGTGACCAAGCAGCTGTAGAGTACACCGAGCCGTCTTCACCTCCCTCAACAATTCCCAATCTTAACCTTAAGAAAGTTGGGTCGGTACCTCTCGACACCGTTTCACAGCCGAACGAAGATCTCAATAGGAGCCAGCCCTCTATAACCAGCACGTTGTTCCAATCGAGCAATGTATCCTCCATCTTTGACCGATTTACCTCTCGTCAAGCGCAAAGCACATTTAAGATTACTACCTGTTCAGGTAATATAGTCAACGTCAAGCAGCGGAAGGCTGGTGCTGGTGTGTCTTATGAAAGGATAGTTGCTGCGCGGTCGAAAACGAAAGAGGGTCGAGCAAAGAAGAGTTACTATGGCATCGAGATCCACGAGATAATAGAGGCTACTTCCAAGGAACTCACCAACAGAACCTCGGGTTCTAATGCAGTACCGAATCAGCCAATGACTTCCGTGGAAGCTATCAAGAAACCGAAGAAGGCACTCTTATGGACTGAAAAATACCGAGCGAGGAACTTTACAGACTTAGTGGGCGATGACCTTACGAACCGGCAAGTCTTACGCTGGCTAAAAAGATGGGATCCGATAGTTTTCCCGGGAACAGCAAAGTCGAGGTCTGCTACGAGACGACTGGGCGCAAAAGCGGGAGCCGAAGAAGAAAAGCCGCACCGGAAAATTTTGATGCTCACTGGCCCTCCTGGACTGGGGAAAACCACGCTCGCTCATGTTTGCGCGAAGCAGGCGGGTTACGAAGTAATGGAGATAAATGCTAGTGATGACCGTAGTCGGGATGTCGTTAAAACCCGGATTCGCACCAGTTTAGGGACGGAAAACGTCAAAACTGTGCAGCAAAGCAAGCTCCAGGATGGGAAACAACAGAAAGTTGCACGTCCCGTGTGCGTAGTTGTTGACGAAGTTGATGGTGTCGTGACCGGCTCTGGTGGTTCTGGAGAAGGTGGATTTATTAAAGCCCTTATGGACCTGATTACTATGGGAGAGAGAAACGCATCCGGGCAAGATAACACTGCTCAACAGTCAGGGCGTCGTAAAAAGAAAGGTGATGATTTCCGCCAAATGCGGCCTCTTATTCTAATCTGCAATGATATTTATCATCCGTCACTCAGGCCTCTGCGACAGTCAAATCTAGCTGAAGTTATCCACGTCGGCAAACCTACTATTGACGCAGTTGTGACTCGCCTCAAGACAGTGTTCGAGAAAGAGGGTATTCCATGCGAAAAGGACGCTGCGCGAAAGCTATGTGAGGCAGCATGGGGCATGAGCAATGGTATGGACGCAAAGAAGGGCGCAGAGAGCACAGCTGAGGGAGATCTACGAGGTATTATGGTCGTGGGCGAATGGGTTGCAGGTCGTGTCAGGTCTGCATCTCTCAAAGGTCCACTGAGTTTAACACGACAATGGGTTGAACGGAATATTGTCCATGATCTGTCCCATGGCGGTGGTGGTGCGAGAGGCGTAGGGCGTGGTAACGTAAGGGATATCGTCACGCGCATCTTTCAAGATGGCGCTGGGTTTCCAAAGAACAATGTACTCATCACGGCTCCCGTCTTGAAACACCAAAGCGAGCAGCCACAAGCACAGCTGGGATTCTCGGAGCAGCAGAAAAAGTACGGAATGGAGCGCCTGAGAGAGATGGTCGAGACCAGCGGCGATGTGGACAGAGTAATAACAGAGGTCTTCCTAGACTATCCGAACCATGAGTTCAATGACGACTCATTCCTGTCTAAGCCGGACTGCGCTTACGAGTGGATGCATTTCCACGACGCATGTTCGTCGAGGTTGTTCGGAAGCCAAGACTGGGAGTTGGCTCCTTATCTCAGCCAACCTATTCTCGCATGCCACCATTTATTCGCATCGCCTATCCGGCGCGCCAATCTGGCTTACAACCAGAAGTGGGGTGGAGGTAATACCGAGGATGACGCTCCGCCTTTGCCTTTCTCAGGTCCGAGAGCAGACTTCGTCGCTCGCGAGACCGGGAAGGAGAACCGCGCGATACTCCAAGCAATGCAGGCTCAGCTACCGCCGACGCTCATGCGTTCTTTCCGCAGTGCTGAAGATATCGCTACAGATTTCCTTCCATATCTCATCCGCCTAGTGTCTCCGGATGTGAAACCTGTTGTCGTTGGGGGTAGTGGGGATCAACGGAGCACGGCGAGTGTCCGGAAGGACACAGAGAAGGCCATGGTAAAGCGAGCCGCTGATGTGCTAGCTGAAGTCGGCATCGAGCTTCAAAAGGGAAAGATAGAGAGCGAGTCCCCCTTCAGTAGAGGTCCGGAATGGGTTTACCGCATGGAACCGTAAGTACAACATTCTTCACAACGCCAAGTTCCCGGAACCCGGGATTTATTACTGACAAATCTACAGTGACCTCGATGCCCTCGCCACTTTCGAAACATCTGCAGCCGTCATCCACGGTACACAAGCCCCGACACGCTACGCCGTGCGGCAGGTGCTAGACCAGGAATTACAGAAAGCTAAACTGCAGCGGGAGAAGTTGGCCCGACAGGCACGCTTCCGAGGCGGCGACCTGCATGGCGCGGCACCTGAGGACACCTCCTTTATATTCAACGACAACAAGGAGAACAAGACCTCAAAAGTGCCGGGTTTACCTATACTCGGCGTGAAGAAGGACTTCTTCGGACGCGTCATCGAGAACACAGATACTCGCGCTCTGAGGGAGACTGATGCCAACGGTAGGCCTAGAAGCAAGGCCGGCGGAGAAGGGCAAGAAAAGGGCGAGGCTAAGATCTGGGTTACGTTTCACGAAGGCTTGAATAATGCCGTGAGGAAGCCCCTATCGTTAGATGAGCTGCTTAGGGGTTTATAATAGATACCTCATAATAGTGGTTGACGTGTAAATGACTTGGGGTCCTAGGGCATGGCATTGGCTAGGGGCATGCGTATGGTGTTCAGGTTATAATGGCATTTTCATTGTTAAATGAAACCTAGCGCTTGTTTTTAATGATTCACCCTTGATTGGTCTTGGTTTCAACAGGTTCGCTGTATTTCCGGTGGTGAGAAATAGGGCTCGCATGGCTAGTAAATCGCGGATCGCATACTACCTATGATATAGTCCGTTCATCCATGAATCGTTTACTTGATATAGACATTCATAGCTCATCAATTATACACCATATTAGAGTAAGATGCGCCTACGCTCAGACTACGGAACCCTCCGCCAGCGCAGTTATTGTATAGGCTCCCCTTCGGCCTCTCCCATCTGTTCCAACACACTCCGAAACACCTTCGCCTCAGCCTCCATCTCCTCCGCCGTCCGCGGACGTCGCTCCGAATCTTCGATACTGGGGAAGCTACCGCCGGGTTCAGGTCGCTTACCCAGCCGCTGCTGGAGCTTCTTTAGTTCCCGATCCCATCTTCGGTTATCATTAGTATATATATACACTTCCTTTCGGTTTCTCGCTTTTAGGCCACAGGATCTCTTCTCTCCTATTTTCGAGGAGTAGAGGACTTCGCGTAAAATAGAATGAGGGGAGTAGCGACAGAGAACAAACTTACAACGCTCCGCCGACATTCCCGTCCTCCGCCGCCATCAACTCGTAGATCTGGTCGCCGGGGCCAGCTTCTTCCTTGGCCGTGGATCCGCGGATGCGCGGGATGACGTGGACGTGGACGTGCGAGACGGTCTGCCCCGCGTCGGCGCCGTCCTGGATCGCGATGTTGAAGGACCCGGCCTCGGGGGTGCCGGCGACGTCGTTGCTTTGCTGCGAGGAAGATGTGAAGTAGTGCCGTGCTAGCATGCGCTGCACTCGCTGCACGGCTTGGAAGAGGTCGGTTAGCTCGGGCGCGGTGAGCTCTGTGAACCGCTTGTGCGGTTGTCGCGGGCAGATCAGCACGTGTCCGGGTAATAGAGGCTTGAGGTTGACGAGGGCGAAGGAGTGCGGTGTTGTGAGGAAGACCTGGGCGTGGTTAGTTTGTTTGTTTGGTAGAGAGGCTATGGTAGATGATGATATTCATATATCTATCAAGATTCATCTCATTCTTATTTTTTTCTCTCATTCTTGACTTGGGCTATCTACATAGGTATTCAAGCTAGAGCCACAATAGCGGCGCAGCTTTATATAAGTTGACTTACCTGAGGCGTGACCTCAAACGGGCCAAAGTAAATCGGCCCAGTCGACTGAGAACTCATGTTTCGTTTGTGAGCGATGTTTCTGAATATGAGATTGACTATCGAGATGCGATTTCGTTGCATGGCCTGAGTAATTGTAGAGTGTGTGCTATTGCTTAGCAGCCATGTTATATATAAAGCGTGTAGACTGCCCTGCGGTTAAACAAGGAACGCTTTATATTCTAATGTCGTCTTGGCTTAAGTCTTACTACCTATGATGAGGCGCAAAGCTGCTGACTTAGAAAATGGTAATCAAAGGTTTGCAAACTGACCAGAATCGAGTGATGCTAAACGTGATGTTCGATTGAATATAGCTCGGATAAATGCATGATACTCGTTAAACAATCGATTATGTCATTCTTACTGATTGGTTGAATGCTCTTACTATATCTTAGGTAATATTGATACTTGGGTACCTACCTATATTTTAATCGCACCTAGACACAGGTATATAGGTAGGTACCTAAGTGTACACACGTGTAATTTGTGGCAGAGCATTTCTTCTCGCATCTCCAGTACTAGTAGGCATAGGTGATGAATTTCATCATTTATTACTTCTCTCATCTTAAGCCCCACGCGTTGGCTACCTGAAATCACAGCTACTACGTGGGCTGAGTGGCTTAAGCCACTATGTACCGCCCTTTTAATAATGTCCGACGCATGCAGACTTCTATGATAGGCTCCTGAGGTAAAAATGCCTTCAGAAACACCGGCATGGTTCTCGGCCATTACTGGATACTTTATTCGTTTTGCTAGTACGCTATAGCAGATGAGATGAAGTTGAAACCTCTTCAACGGGCCTCATTTTCAGCTATTCAACCCAGCCGTCCTGGCAGAAATCTTCGTTGATTGGCAGCAGGTAGTAGTCCAGTCCTTAGATCGCCAGAAACTTCACTATAGCAGACAATTTAAGTATACATCCAATCAGAGTTTTTAAATCCCAGATCCCACCATATGTATGTGAGCATTCCTATACTCGAATCACTTATTTCCAGATCATCAGGGCTGCGGAGAAGATGCGTTTAAATCCAATGAAAGTTGTTGTACCACAGCTGCGCTTTTCATCCTCCTAGATTTTCTAGTGATGCACAGGAGATGAGAGGGACGGCGGCTCGCGATGTAGAACCTTATCAAAGTCAAGCATCCAATCATCCAATATATTTCTCACCCAGAACGGAGACAGTAGTAACTGCCTCATCTAGATTTGCTGGTTAGAGCGATATAGCAAAGAATCCAGAGGCGTTCTTATCTAGATGCACGTTTGGGACCGATCAGCCATTGAGCTTCTTAGGAACGGTGCTCTTGCATAAGGACCCAGGGGAGATGCGTGTGTTAAGCACACAACCTTCTACGTGTCAGTCTTGAGAGGCATAACTGCTATGTCTTGAGTTACCACTGCCGCCCTCGCATATGCAAGTACTATAGATCCAGATTTCCAATGAGAGCCGAACAGGCTATCGCTAATATGTATCTACTTGCATTTTTGCGTCTTTTTACATATGTGCGGGTTGGACAAGACACTTAAGCGTGAAACTCTCGGCACCTTCAAGGATGAGTTGCGGTGACGTATAAGACAAGGGAGACGAGAAGACAAGAGGTAGAAGGCCCTACGGCTATCCTTTTACAGCAACGAAGCACCTATCATTTTCGTTCGTGAGTTTGCTACCTGAAGCTATGCCCTATTGCGATGCACGAGCCGTACTATATTTATAAAATAGAAGGCTACCTGTTAAACTACATACCTTAGGTACTAAGGTCTACTGAGTCTCCTCAATAACGAGATGTCTAGGTTAGGTAGTGTTCGTAACGCTTAAAGGAAACTAAAAATTCAATATTGGCTGCAGGTTGCAATAGTTTCTGTTGCAAAAAGCGTGACAGCGCCCAAATCCTCCTTGGCAAGGTCATGAATACGAGACCTCTCCGGGTTTTAGGTATTCCACCGCCGAATTTTTTACTGGTAACATCTCCTACTGTACGGTACGGGGCAGCCCGCTTCGGTTACAGCGCTGGACGACAACGGTGGATAGGTACCGTAGCGGCAGTGTATGGGTTTCAGGAATCATATTTCTCATTCTAACCTTTGTTATGGCTAATACGATATTTTACAAAATAATCATTCTTTTGAAAATAATCATTCCTTGTAAAAGAATGATTCCCGGAATCTAAAGGCTCTGATTGGCCAGAATAAGTGGGGGTTTCCGCACGTGACTTAAAAAAGGTTAAAAATCAAAAAAGCTAGGATGCCTGGGACTCGAATCCCAGGCTCCTAGCCCCACCAGAACATCCCCGCTAATGCGGGAGTGTTTTGATTGAGCTAACGGCTCTAGTGGGTGGCCAGTCCACTAGTGCTGTTGACAATTGGTCCGTTGTTAAACCCTATTACCCACACTTTCATTTTTTAATATTATTGGGCCAATTAGAGAAACTAAGCAATGATATCCTGTACAAGAATCATTCCGCCCCCAAAATATGATATCTCAAAACCACACTCTGCCGGTATGGTATCTAGCGCTCGCTAGCATGCGCGTAACAAATACATAGGGGATTTAGCTTGGCACAGCCATGGTCATTAAAAAGAGGCAAGTGTTCTATTATAATCCTTCTATGCCTGTGTCTGTGCTTGTAGTTGCGTAAGTACTCTGCGGAATCGTTTCGACATGATTAATACCTACCTCTAGACGATGAAGGAGAAAAAAAAAGATATTAAAGGTTTATCTATTGCGTCCGATCGAACTTTCACTATGGATGTTCCCACGCAACCCGCGTCCGATTACCACGAGTCGGCCTAGTAGCATGGGTCAAGCGGCAGGCCGTGCCGCCAAACGATCCGTTAACGCTACATATTTGGGGCTGTTCTACCCAGTAAAGCTCGGACGTGAAACTTTTCATAGTGCATAGTGCGTGCTCTTGGGGTCGTTAAGTGAAGGATTGGATTATCGAAACAGAAATCATCTGTAGGTTAGAGAATTGTAGGATGACATATTTCAAGTTTGTTAGCTTGTGATAATAGGTCGACTTAGACTTCTAATTATATGAATAGGTAAGTATATAGTGAATGAAAGCTTGGAGTGATCATATGTCGTACCTTGCTGTTTTCCTTGTGCCTGACATTACCGATTAAAGCTTAGCTGCACGGGGCCTGGCTTTCGCTTTCAAGTGCCGCCACGCTATGCTACGCCATGTTATCATTGATGGTTGCTAAAGATCGCTATTTGATGGTTAGCCCGGAGAGTCTTCACATCAAATGACTACATGTAATCTTCGTCTAATATGTATGTATATCGCTAGGGTTATATTAGGTAAGCCGTATACGTGTAAGTGGACAGTACCTGTAGTGAGCAATTTTGTTGTAGTTTGCCGATAACCTAGGTATTTCATTGGTCGCGATTCACATTAGAGGCCGCTCCCAAGCCGTTTCCACTAGCTTTAGCTTGAACCTTAAGTGCCTACATTCTTATTACAGTGTATTAATAAGATTCGTCGTTTACTTAACTCGCTTCTGATACATAACATACAGTGGTCCTGTAAGTCTTAAACATAGACTCAGACTCTCCAGTATGTAATTTGAAGGATTTTCGAGGGCCAGGTCTATCCCGTATCCCTATGTAGAAACTTGGGTGTATTGAGAGTTTGCCATTGGATGCACGCTTACATGCCCTATGTACCTTCATATAACCATGTACCGTACCCAAATTCTTTTTTCACCAACCCGCACCCTGTCAAATGCGTGGCCCCTAATAGGACCAAGTTCGGCCAGGGTGGTAGCGATTCGGATGTTACATACATGATGTAGGTACAGGTAAGTGGCCAGGAAGAATGCGTCCCATAGGTATGCAAAAAGTAACTAGTTACTCGAACAAATGATTAAATTCCTACGAATCGCTAGATATTACGAGGTACTTATTACTTATATGCTACGTAACACGACCGAATTCGATATGTACAATAACTCTGAATTACTCCACTAAAAGGTGATTGTCCACAGTACCCGCGTACCCGTCAGCCCGTTAACATCGAGCCTGCCAACCCAAGGGTTCCCCCCCTGTGTGTGACTTCATTTCGCAAAGTCCATTTAATCGCCCTTTCCCTGTTGTTCCTGCTGTCCCTGCCACACGCACTGACTGAAAATAGTAGTTGCCAACGACGCTACCCCCGTTTCTGATTTTTTTTTCTTTTCCCTTATGTGAAGTTCCTTGTAAGTGTTCCATATCTCTCCCCACTGCCAACCGCCACAGTCCCTCTATCGGTTCCCTCTACACTTCTCCCCAAGAAACTGAACCACCTCGAACCACTACCACCACCACCAAATCTGGAGCCCAATCCAAAACTTGCAACATTCCAACACGAACGAGCTCCGTCCTCATGCCTGCGCTGGAAACGCATTGAAGCAGTTCGCGTCGACCCCAATATCCACAACTTCCTTTTTTTTTTTTTTTTTCAGTCATCGCTAATTGGTCTCTTAGTCTGACTAAAGCGACTAAAGTAAAGGAGAGACATCAATATAATCTGCGTGTAATAACGTCCCGGTTGCTGCGGTGCGACAGCATTTTGGAGGTCCTGTCAATTCGAGCAAGACGCAGTTAGTAACTGCACGAATTGGTTTGCGATAGATCTCGGCGAACCGAATCGGCCGGTGGTATTCAGTTCAATACTTTACTGATTATATGCATAATTCGAGTTAATCCGCGCCCATGGCGATAATCAGTCTGCGGCGATCGTTACCCAGCATCATCGACAGGAACCCACCATCGCGCATTGCGATATAGCCTCTCTAATATTTCCTACAACCAAGGCCGACCATCGACCTTTGGAAATATGGCCTTGTGGCCTTTCCGCCGCAGGGGCTCGCGCAAGCGATCTCGAACGCCAGCCCTTGGTTCCGATGCCGACACTTCAGAGCGTGGTCGTCAACCGCAACCACCATCGCGAACTCAGACCGAACCCGTCGATATTACAACAGGCAATGAGTCCCTAAGAGGAAATCGAGATGGTCCTCACAAGTTGCAACGGCGTCAACGTACCTATAGCTTCTCCCCCGGGCGTCGAGACTCCATACGCGTTGCCAAGACAAAAAAGGGACCGGTTGCATCGTTACCTGCTGACTCTATACCGACCGTCGCAGATGAAGCATATAGGAGTCACGGACTGCCACCGGGGTCCAACGACGATCTCGCGACTCGAGTGCCGACTTTGCATCATGAGAACTCACGAAACAAACGGCGGGGCCAGCCTTTGCCACGAAAAAAGTCCAGTAAACGCCGGAAAGAGGACCATAGCCGGGAGGCTGAAATCAAGGCTATGAGCCAGTTTATGCCAGTACGCCCTGCTGCGGACGCCTGGCCAGCTGGCCGCTTAATGAAAAGGGAGAGCAGACGGACAAGGCCGGGTTCACGCAGGAACTGGGATGAACCTTCCTCCGATATTTCATTGCCTATGCCTCGCTCTATCCATTCGGCTATGTCGACGGACTCGGAACAACTCTCTTGGAAGGTCTCTGTCTTCGAGGCTCTTGCACCTCGCCCGACACTGCGATGTGCTTCCAATCCTGTTTATGGACCAGCAGCCAGCAGTGCGTTAACCCGATCTCAGTCCACGAAGCGAAAGCTTGCAGAAAGGAGCCCAATTCCCGAAGCCACACTCCGAGCCCATAAGAGGATTGATAATCTAGCGGACGACTTAGATGCATCAGATCTACGGGAATTGATGGAGCGAGACAAGCGGAGGAGAGAAAGGAAGAAAGAAAAAGAACGTGAAAGGATAGAGAGACGTCTCGCTAGGAGAGCAGAGAAGCAGCGAGCAGAAGAAGCCGAGGCTGTTAAGAGCGGTACTCCACCGCCCCAAAATCTGGAAAGAGGTGTTCTAGGTCGTGAAATAGCTGGCGAAGATCCGGCTTCAGTAGTTATCACATCATCGAGAAGGAGACGCTCGGACGACTCGCCACAGAGACATAGCAGGCAGCAGGAGGAATTGGAAACCCGTGGGGATTCACCAAAACCTCTAGATGAGTTCCATCGCACAGAAAGTATTCCCCTTGAGCCGTCAACTCCAGCTAAGGCTCCAGAATCCGAGCAAGTGCCCGAGTCTTCCCAAAAGCAGCATCAGCAGCCATCTTCGCGCTCCTCGAGCCCGAAAATTTTAAGTTTCATTCGTACAAGGACATCGCGCTCGAGGTCACCCAAAGATTCCGCCCGAACTAGGGCTGATGTTGAACAACCTTCACCTTCATTAACTAAGCTAGACTATGCAGAGTCTGGTAGCAGGGTTTCTGATGCCGGCTCCTCGAAACCATGGAGGTCATTCTTCAGATGGGGTAAGAATAAGCGCAGTTCCGGCCCGTCATCTTTTTCGAACACTTCGCGAGATTCCATGTCAGCAGGCCCACCGCCAGCACACCAAAATTACGTACCGCGAAAAATTAGCTCAGGCGTACCCAAGAGAACTATGTCTCGTTTCCGAGAGGACCTCCCCGAGTTGCCTATATCCCCCCCGGACTCGCGAGTGGCATCCCCTGATGCCGATCCTCTACCTGTGGACCCCCTGCCCGCAATCCCTGATGACGTGCAGATGCGCTATGATACGCCAACATCGGGCCGTCGATCACACGACGTTATGCGAGCGACTCCTATTTCCTGGCAGCGAGATGAAATCCAGTCGTCGCCGGCGCCACATTCTATGTCGCTCGCCTCTATCGATTCGGAGGCATCTTGGCTCTCGGGCCGCATTAATAGGAAGCGAGCCTCATCGGGTATGAGAAACTCGCTTCAACAGTATGCTCAACCTGCTTTCTCTACGGAATGTGAGGAGCATGCTTCAGACGACGAGAATATCGTCGAGGATGAGTATATGAATAGCGTCGTCCCCACTCACTCACATGAAAAATCTACAGGCGAAGCTCGTCCGAGCAGCGATGAGGAAGATGAAGACCGTGAAGCTAAGTGGGGTGCTGTTGGTCAGACACCCACCGTGCACCACAGAGATACCATGCGAAGCAGAGAAGGCTTTCTTCAGTCTTTTGATGACGATGATGAGAAAGATCTCGAGAAATACAGCGACGATGAGGAAGAGGGTCAAAGTCCTGTTCAACCGCAGAGAGCAACTAGCGTTAACCTTGATAAGGGTCATGCTAGGAACTTCAGTGCGGGTAGCGCTAAGCTGCTAGAGATATCCCCTCGCGCATCTAGTGAGAACAGGCAGAGTTTAGTCGACCGTGGCACTCAGTAGTGCCATACGCTGACTAGGAACGAGTGGGTTGACACTACTTGGCACCAAATATTTCAACACAAAATAGGTGCACGATTTAAGCCAGGAGATACGATTGACATTCATTTCCCCTTCCCTTACGTTTACATACGACCAACAACTACCAGCTCAACCACATTCATTTGACATTTCCTTCCTCTCTCAGATACCGACCTTATTCACTCATTACGACCTTTCTTTTCATGTTTCAACACATAAAACACCACGAAAAAAAGTTGAAAAAGAAAAAAAGTATCCGGTCTATCTCCTGGCTCAATGATCGGAATATTACACCCTTTCAGGGTCAACCAAGAAAATGGAAATCCCCAGCTTCATTACCCAGCCAAATGCGCTACCCTCATTAAACATTTCGATGTGCATATCACTCCCACGATATGCCATGCGTCTCTATCGACTTCTTTACTTCATATTTCCAGAAACATGTGGAGGAGGGGTAAAATATGGCTTGTTTTTTTTATTCTTGATATACCGCGATACCACAGGGGTTATGTGTTTTTATTGCGCGTGGCTTTGCTATCTGTTTTTGATACCACTCATATTCTGCTGCAGCGCAGGGGTTCATGAGGCGTCCAGAGAGATGCCCACAGTCAGTGATGCATAGATGTCTTCTCACACACTGACCGACCTAAATTTCGATAGCTTGTACTTCGGTCTATTCGAATTGATACCTCTTAGGCAGGGCTAAGGATTCGTGCATGCTAGGCAAGCGCATCAAATCCACAATATTCTCGTGGGATTATTTGATGTTAACTCACATGCTCTTATGGGAGACTACTGGGAGTTTACTAGCTAACCCGATCGCAATGCGTTTTTCGGTTTTCGAATAGACATGCTTGGGTGAAGGGGCCTAGGTTGGCGAGCAGGCAAGGGAACAGGTGTTCAGGATTGGGAAAAATTAGATGTTCGAATCAAACTAGAGGTGTTCGGGAATATCTGCGAGGCCGACTTGGGCCATTTATACCCTTGCCTTGCCTGTAACGTCGGAGTTTAGGTTGGTCACATTGTGTACATGTATGAAGTATAATGCTTGTAGACTTGCGAGCTAGAGAAGAACATTTGTTTTCGATCAATTTCATCGAGGGCCAATTCAGTTGTGAAATATAGTCTTATATGATCGCCATCGGATTCATGCAGACCCCCCTGGTATGTATTCAAGGACTTGTAAATCCGGACGCCTGGTTCTCGCACATCAGCACTTTCTTTAGTGTAACCCAAAGGATCACGGGTATGCAGTAAGATAATTTGGAATTTGGAATTTGGTTAACCATGCAGAACCGTCATATTCAAATTGTGACGTGTCGAATGCTATTATAAGTTGGTCATGTATATTTCAGAGCAAAAGATTACCACGTGATTAATAACCTTTTTTATTATTTATGGTTATTTTCAACGCCGCGGACATAACAAGCGATAGTCCTTTACTAATACTATTTACGAGATATGCGATTTGGAATATTTTATGGAATCAAATTTACAATGGTCGGGGAAATATTTTAGATCACGCATGGATTAACTGCCAAACGCCACGAAACGCAGGCTAAAGCGCGTTATAAGCCACACTTAAAAAGGATAAAAATCACGTCATGAAAAGAACTGACAAATCAAAATTTACATCATCAGCTAGAAAGAGGTAGTTTGCCTTATTTAAACAGTAACACTCGATCTATTCGGCAACGCATTATTGATCCGAGTAGTGTACCTAGGTACCATAGCGGAGGTGGGGGGTTTTAGGGAACGGTTCCACCCACGAAATGGTTCCGTATGGTGTAACGTTTTTAAGTTTTAAAGCTTTTGATTGGTTGGATCTGGATATTAGTGGGGCTGATTTTTATTTTTAAAATTTTACGTTGTAAAAACCGTTTTTTAACTGTAAAACCATTCCATTTTATATAATCGTTATTTGTATTATAATCGTTTTAATTGTTTTTATTGTAAAAAGTTAAAAAAAAAAAATTTTTAAAATTTTTTTTTTTAAATTAAAATTGTACTTTTTTCGAAATAAAAGTTATAAAAGCTAAAATTAAATAAATTACATTTTAAAATAATTTAATAAAATTGGTTACTTTGTTTTATTAATTTAAACGTTTAAATTTTAAATTTTATTAATTAATAATAAAGTTTACGGTTATATAAACGTAAAAGTTATGGGTTTAAAAACTAATTTTTTTTAATTTTTTTGACTTTTACTTTATTTTTCACGTAAAAATCACGTGGAAGTCACGTGAAAGTCACGTGAATAGTAAAATCGTTTTATTTTACGAAACCATTTCATTTTTTAGAATTATTTTATTTTATAAAATGTACCAACCTAATTATAATGATATTTGTATATAAAATAATATCAAAAATCGGAATAGTTGTATAGACCCACCAAGCTCCGCTATGGTAGGTAGGCACGCATCAATTACGCACCTACGAAACACAAGCTTACAATTACATTTTTTGGCACAGCCTTGCCCCCTTCCCGTTCCTTAGAGCTAATACAGATACATAAAACCCACCAACACCCCGCGTCTTTTTCCCACTTGCAAATCAATTTTTCCCCTCCATGTCAAGAAACTTATTCCGAACAGCCCAGTCTACTTCTAGGCAATCTCTTTATAGACCGTCGCATATCTCATCATTGAGGCAGTTTCATACTACGTCGCCCAGAATGACTGTACACAACTACCAGACGTAAGTCGCATATGTGTTTAAACCCTTCCCGAGACAAAAAAAAGCGGCTGCATTAGACCTAATATACCCCGCGCTATTATATGCTCCGTGTCTCCGATATGTCGACGGCATGCTAACATTGCGCAAAGCGCCGACTCCTTCAAGGAGGCCGTCAAAGTTAACAAGGTCGTCCTGCTCGATTGCTTTGCCACCTGGTGCGGTCCTTGCAAGGCCATTGCTCCTATCCTAGCGAAGTGAGTTCCAGATCCGAAATCCCTCATAAGCGAGGCGCTATATATTACTGCGCGCCGAATTAGAGCTTCTCTATATCATTATCGCCTAAAACCCTTATACCCAGGGTGACGCGTCGCTAACCATGTATAACGATAGCCACTCGAACGAGGAGCAGTTCAAGGACATCCATTTCGCCAAGATCGACGTCGACGACCTGCCCGACCTAGCCCAGGAGCTCGGAGTCACCGCCATGCCTACCTTCCTGCTCTTCAAGGACGGCGAGTTGGCGCCTGCTGAGAAGCTCGTCGGCGCGAACCCTAACGCGCTCGTTACGCTTCTCAAGAAGAACGCCGCCTAATTGGTGACCCATTCGTTGGGTGGGGTCGGTCGGTTGAGAACGAAGTATGAATAGAGGGGCGTACGAACTTGGCGTCGGCCGAGAAAGGATATCCCACAGAGTTCGAGGTCGCATTCATCGGCACGGGTGGTCGCGGAGGAGGCTTTGTCGCGCTCATGCGTATGGTTTCTGCTTTGTGAATAGAGTAGGGTTTACCCAAACCTGAATGAATGAATAATTCCTACTGCACAGAGTATTTCAGCCATGATGTCTTGTGATATCGATATCGACGGAGCGGCGAATGTCTTTTAGGTAATATTTGTAAGTTGATATTGTCGAAGACATCGGGTGATGAAGCCTGATCGCTTACTGGTAGTGACATATTCAATCTTTAGAATCGAAAAAGTGAAGATGAAAGGCTAATAGCTGTTTTTATGCAATGTAGAAACTATTTAACATGTCTTCTTATATTACTTCCAAGCGGAAGACAGTATCCAATCCTCATCTACTAATATAGTAGGAGTTTATTACGGTATATATTTATTAAAGTTGACGAACTAAGATTGGGCATACGTTTAATTTGCGCTGCTTAATGGATGATATAAGTAACCTCGACTAATAACTAAACTTGAGAATGGTTATGTATCATTTTACCCGCACTTGATGATGTAGCCAGTAGTCTTATGTTACAAACTCATCTTTTCATGAACTTTTATAATACGTAATAGTTAATAGATACCTAGCTTTCCTTTTACTTTTATCAGGACGCTTACTTCATTTTCTAGGTCGAGTTTATAAGAAATTGGGTTTACTCAACCTACCTTACCAGGTAGGTGTTTATAAGTACATCGCATTTAACCCTATAATCATAGATTTAAGTAGAGTTTACATTTATAGGTGAGGGTAGTTTGGGTAAAGGAAAGAACTGTAAACTATATAAATTCTACGCTTGAGAAAGTCGAACGAACCGAGCTTATTCTGAGGTTGGTAGGAGGCGTGGGAACAATTATGTTATTCCGCAATAGGGCCTCAAACCCAATTATTCATTCCAGATAACTTGTTTAAAATACTGATGGCGTTTATCTTGTATAAAGGGGGGTGTTGCTGATATTTGACTTTTATGCTGAGCATTAAACCTGAGAATATATTCCTCGTGTTATATTTGCTAAGGCGCAACGGGAAAACAGGAACCACACTCTTTCTGTTGCACGAAGAGCTATATTGGGTATCTAATTTATCTATCACAGAACCCGTAGGTAATATCTATAACTACAAGCTCCTTGCTCCTCGTGTCTCGATGATCTTGCGGCGAATCTTCTAATAGCGTTATTGGACTTCAAGAACTGGGTATTGGGACTTTAGATGAGACATCTACCTAAAACAAAGGACTCGTTTAGTATGTATGTAAGGTACCTAGGGCCTAGTTAGGTAGTCACAAGCTTCCATAGTTAGGTCTGGAATTCCTTGCAGAATAACGAAATTGTTTCCATGGCTTCCCGTTCCACCCCCGTGATACTGGGTAGGTAGATAGGTACAGAGTAAAATTTGTTTAGTGCAAATGCACTTTTGAGATTGATGAAAATGTCTCTGCTAGTACCATTGCACGAAGCCGTCCGAAAAACAGGTATTTCATAGTAGCAGTCTGTTTGGTAGACTACTGTTAAGTATCAAACCATGGGAGAGCCAATAGTTGCAACTAAGATAGCTCAGTCCGACTATTTTGGAGTTTGATTTGTTGATCGAAGAGGTTACGCTACCGGGTCTCACGTGGTGGAATAATATATTGACTTTCGATATCGAATACCGGATATGGAAAAAAATATATCTATCCTAAGGGCTGTAGAAATAAAGGCTTAAACTTCCGTCTGTACCTAACGAACGGAATGATATGTGAGAAGATGTTACATCACAAGATAACGTTGAAAGTGAAAGGAATTGGAATCAATTGGCTGCTGTTAATATGCGGCTTTATATGTGCTAATGTGGTACCTGACTAATTTCTGCAGTGGCGCGTACCACTTACGTAACAATTCTATAGGCTTGCCCCTGAATTGTCAACTGCACGCCAAGGACGGGAGGTCCTTTTTGACGTTACACAAGATAATTTCTCAACCTACGAGCCTCAAAGTTCTTGGTGGGACTTCAAAAAGGGCTATTTCATAACATTAATAGTTGTTGTTTTATAAGGTCTGAGTAAAATTGTATTTCAAGTTACCAGTTTTAATATCTTTGAATTTATTTGCTTTATGCGTTTTGAATAGAATAATCTTTTATTAGTTGCCTATCGCGATATGATAACATCCAATAACAAGTCCTTTGCGCGGGACGTGATCTTTAGCTCTCAACTTACCCTTCGACCTCGAACGATTCATATGCATGAAGAGATCTCTACTTATGGATCAGATCAGAAATGATTGGTTAAGGCTAGAGCTGAAATTAGGGCTGTCACTTCTGCACGAGCCATGGCACAAGGGGTCGGGACCGCCTCTGTGGGGAGAATGTAGGCTGCGACATTGTAGCTAAGCATTCTGTCAAGAGTTAAGAAAGCATTCGTCAACTCTAATTCTATTTTCTCTTAACAAGTCTATTATACGTAAAATGTCTTCTCTGAGAAATTCGCAAGATCTACCCGAGATATAACCCGCGCAACTAAAGTCTGAACCCCCTTTCATGACTTATCGAATTGCTATGTTAGGTAGAGGTTAAGTGATAGACAATATGATGACGACTACTCCGACCTCAAGGACATTAGACAACACGTCAACTAATGTCAGTTAAAGTAGCTACGGAGTATTTGCAACCGGTAATGTGTTTTATAGGATTAGACAAGAGAGGAGTTTGGGGACAAAAAATGTATTTAGTATGTTTAAGGAAATAACTAAGTTATGATAATATATACTCAACCAAGAGTTTGTAAGCGAAGTTCCTAGGTTTGGCCTATTTCAAAACTAAAACGGGCCTAAACTAAATCATATCTAGAATGTTCAGTGGTTATTGGTAATAACATATGTTAGTTACCTACCTAGCTACCTACCTACTTAACTTGATATGTCAAGAACTACCTATCATAATGTAGTCTCTTAGCAAGGATATGAAATTAATTAATAGTAACTCTTGAAGACGCAAGGCTTGGGATCAACCCGGGCTATTTGTTCCTGATTACTTCCGGCCGCGGCCTTGCGAACCCCTTGACGAAAGTGTACCCCTTGGTGTGGTATTACCTCTCGTCGAAGACCCGCCCCTTGATGGAGAATCACCTCTTTTCGAAGATCCGCCCCTTGATGGAGAATCACCTCTTGTCGAAGATGTACCTTTTGACGAAGACGTACCACCCGCGGCAGGCTTCCCGCTAAGGTCAGCCGAAGCCATCTTTGCGGCCGAAGCTTCTCGCCCCCTTTCGAGAGTTTGGAAAGAGACATCTTGGTCCTTCTTCAAGGGGCTGATCATGACAAACATGACGACCTTTGTCTGGTGTGAGAGAGCAGGTCTTAATGCTCGTACGAGCTCTGTATCATAAACGACAGGCTCACCGGTCGCTATGCAATTGATGAGCCTAGTCAAGCTCATCAAAGACTTATTAATTTTAATCCCTTCCTTACGAAGGTTGTCTGTCAATCCCATTGCGTTTGGCCTCTCGCTCCCCGCGAGGTCGACGATATTAAGAACGCCAGCCTTAACTTCCCTTACATTTCCTCGTGACCTCCTTAGAATCTCGAATGACAGAATCAGATGCGAACGAGAGCTAGCGGCGTTCATATCAGTTGTAGAAACTACTCTGTATTCCAGCGCAGCATCTATCACTGACATAGCCTCTTCACGGGAGTGCAATTGTTGCTTCCGAACCGAGTTAAGTCTAACCTCGCCCTCCCTCTTTTTCGCCTCGACTGCTCCCAAGAGGTCATGACTCCTGTTCTGATAAATTTCTTGGATGCTTACCGAAATCGTATAATCGAAATCCTCTGCTAGTTTTTGCTTAGTCTCAAACAGTAAATCTAAGGACCTTGGAATCACTCCGTTTTGTCTAACGTCTGGGCCTTTGTGACTAAGAGTAAATGTCTTTCCAGCACCAGTTTGCCCGTAAGCGAACATTATGATCCTTTGGCCCTCCATTGAAGATTCAACAAGGTCGCTGATATGTTCGAAGACGTCCTCGTTGGTATCCGATGAACCAAAGATACGCTCGAAATCATAGGTTTTCGGTGTGTCCTGGATTGTATCTCCCTTATAGTTCGTTCGTGTAGTGGGGATAGTCATCTTTCCCCAGTGCAAGGAAAACTCCCCGTTTTCTTGCGGACCAAAGTCTACAAGGTCTTCTGCTGGGGTGTCCTTTCCTGGGGGTCGAATCCTACATAAAACCCTAATGTTACCTTGAATATCTCGAAGAGTTCCAACAAGGACTCGGCTTTTCTTTCTTTCATCTTCAAGTAGATTCCGGACTCTATTATATTCCTCCGTCTTCTCAAGCAGTTTGGCCTTCATCTCCTCCGTCTTCTCATGAAATTCGGCCTTCATCTCCTCCGTTTTTTCAAGCAGCTCGGCCTTCATCTCTTCAATTTCTGCTTTCTGTCTGGCTTGATTAAAGCTTTCGATGCTGTGGCTAGTGTTATTGGAACTTTCGATACCATAACTGGTTTCAATAGAACTTTGGACACCATAACTGGTTTGAATGAAACTTTGGACGTCGCGACTAGTCTCAACGGAGCCTTGGGGGCTGTCAACGTAGCGTGTGAGGCTCTGAGTTTGACTGGGGATTGTTATATTTTGACTTCCTTCTAGAAGTTGGAATATTATATCCCTAGATTTATCTAATTCGCTGGGTACATGTTTCCATATTGCTGCCTGGGTTTCGGTAGAAATAACAACTATCTTCTCAAGGGTCTTGATACGTTCTTCAACCCTTGCGAGCTTGTATTCTAGACTTGAGTGATCCATTGAGACGAAAAGGTTAAGTTGAAGCGATCGAAATGAATAAATCAATCCAGGCTACGTGCTAGTTAATTGTAGTTAAATTGAAAGATGATCTAATGATCTGTGAATTTAGTTATTATATTTTATAAAAGAGAATCACCGACTATTTCTAATTATTTTATCCTTAGTGCTAATAGAACATTGTTCTATACAAGCACAATTGTTTCTTTTCTTTTAATAAACAATGCTATTAATTAGGTATATAATTAGTGTTTATCTCCATTTATGGTTTGTTAGCCCTTGTTTTTCTTTCAAAGCAGACCACCTATCCTTTCCACATAAAGATCTTGTTTCAATATGTATCAAAGTGCAAGTGCACATTGTACTCTTATTGTTGGAAAGCACAATGTATGAGTAATGTAAATAACGTAATTAACTAACTAAGCTTCTTTATAAGTGAAGGGGAAGCCTAAGTATCAGCCGAGGCAAGGGTATAATTTAGAACGCATTCTACCACTATTGGCTGGTTCCAGTGCGCATAAAGAGGTTGGGTGGCCTTTCTCGTGAGAGGAATTCGCTATCAACTTCGTACTCCATGTCGGGCCCTTCGCCATGAAAGCCTAGACGGGAGTAGACATGCCTTCCCACTAGACACGAGTTAGTTATTATCGCTTGAGAAGTAATATATGCTATTGAGTCTAAACCAAAATGGAGTATTGTATATAGATCCAGGTAGTTGTGGAATAAGAAATACTTACTACTCGATGCTTCGGTAACAGCTTCCAAACCGCCTCGACGTCGTGCTTCGTCAAGACCCCATTGGGCTAGTTTTAGTGCAATCCCCCTTCGTTGGTAAGCTGGATCGACGGAGCACGAGCGGAGATGCATTACTGCTGGTGGATGCGATGTTGCCTTTTCTTTGACAACCTCAACACGGCGTTTTACAAACGAACGCATAACCTGGAAAAGGTAACGCTGCTCGACTTCGTCACCTGGATAAAGTGACTCAATATTTGACAAGATATGTTGGTCATCAGACGGCCGTTCGCCATAACCTTCAACTATTGATAACTGATCCCAGACTGCCAGGCCAGCCACAACTGGTCGTCCTTGGTCGGAAACAGTAGCCTTGAGAAAAATAGTGTTTGCATTTCCCTGGTTGTCGTATGTGACATTGCGCCATTTCTCAACCAACTTTGCTGCGACACGGGCTCTACCCTCGGGGGTTTCCCATCCGGGATTCATAGCTATCCAAAGGGTATCGCGAACCTGGTGCCCAAACGCATTGCAGGCACAGTCAAATCCAGCGATGATATCTTCCTCGCAATCGATGATTTCAACTCGAGGCTCTTCCTCTCGCGGTTTAGTCGTTGTAGGTTGGCGAGCCATGTCGTGAGAATACTAGAATAGCGATGATGAGGAAGTGGAGAGAAGCTTTATGAAATATTGAAGGAAGTTGTGTCATCGTAGTCGGACCTTAAATATAAGCAAAATTCATTACCTAATACTTGGAAATACTTCCTATCTCGTTTGATTATTGATAGGGTTATAACATGATTAAAGGTATAAGTTAGTTAAAATATAAATTTAAATAGGGCCATTCTATACCTCGAGTCGGTTAGTCAAAAGCGTATATTCATATGAGTATGGGTTATATTAGACGGAGTTGTTGCCTCGCTGATAGGTTACTATTGAAAATGCGGATACATTTAAAGACTAAAGACATTCTACTTTAGGGATAAGTTGATCTCTAGCGTTCTTCTCCTTCTCGTTTCCTATACGCGTCCGGCTTCGGTTTCGGCTTCGGCCCTCGGCGTAAGCTGGGGACTACGGAAGTCTATACTGTTTTTGAACAGGTGAATGTCACTTTAGTACCATCCCCATACTATGCACATCTTCTTTAACCACCGGTTTCGATTATGTTTGGTAGAGGGAATCAGCGCTTCGATGGCGGCATCGGCTTCTTCATCTGCCAATATATCTGCCAACCCCGTTTTTAGATCAACGGAGTCGGGTGGCCTAATCCAGGGGTCTTTCCTAACCGAGATTCTGTGGCCCAGGTATATGAACAAGAATACTGGAATCCCAATGTACGCTGTAAGAAAGCCGGATACAGTGAATCGACTCGGGAAGAATACCTGAAATCCGTTTAGTAGCCCAAAGACGCCGAATGCTACAATAGCAATACACGCTGCCCATGGCTGTAAGACACTTGTATAGGGCAAATCAGAATTAGATATGCCCTGTGCGATACATGCCTTTTTGAAGCGAAAATAAATGAGGCAGCAACAAACCCAGCTTATGAATGCCGCCGTGTTAATGATACTTACGAACCAATTGAACATAATGCCACTAACAATGCCGACATTTAGGTATGCTAACAAAGATAATAAGCTCGAAGCTATAACCGCATGGACTGGTACCCCGTGCTTGTTGCAATAGCTGAATATCTTAGGTGCGTTTCCAACTATGGCAAGAGAGTATAATGAGCGGCTGGACATGTATAATACCGAATTCCCACTAGACCAAGCTGATGTTATGATCACGGCATTGATAATACTGTCTAATGCATGAATTCCAGCGTTCTTGATAGCGATAACCCATGGGGATGCGGCTGCCCCTTTTCCACCGTTGGTTAACGCCGACTCGTCACTTCGACATATGACACTAATAGCAAGCGCACCAAGGGCATAAAACATGATTAAGCGCCAGATGAAATGCAGAGCGGCCTTTGGAAGGTTCTTGCGGGGAGACTTCATCTCGCCTGCTGTGATGATGATCAACTCGGGACTGAAGTTGAAGCTGAAGCAGGAGTAGATAAGGGTGAACAAAAAAGCACAGAACCGACCGCCGGCACCTCCCACGAGGTATTGATTAGTCGCGCCAGGGTCCTGCCAGTACCAAAAGCCCAAGCGAGTATGGTTTGGCCCGCCACCGAAGAATAAGACCACTGATAGAATCAAGAGCCCAATGATGGTGAAAACTTTGATTGACGCACACCAGAACTCCACCTCGGCGTAGACTCCAACAGGAAAGAAGTTCAGTGCGACAATTACTACTAGCATTATCGTGATCCATACAGCAACTGGAACAGTGGTTGGCCAATAGCTAATCACGACTGCGGCGGCTGTGATCTCGTACGCGACACTTATACCCCAGGTATACCAATACAGCCAACCCAAGGCGAAGCCAAGACTAGGTGACACCATTCGGTTTCCGTAGTACGCTACGGACATGCCCGACACCGGCAGATAGGCACCGACTTCGACAATCGCGGTGACGATGCCGTAGACGAGAAAACAGATCACCAAGTACGCAGAGAAGAGAAAGGCAGGGCCCGCGATTGCCAATGCCTGCCCCGTCCCGACAAAGAGTCCAGTGCCAATGGTACCACCTATAACAAGCATCTGCGCATGCTGTGATGATGCGAGTTAGTTATCGGCTTCTTAATTAGGTAGCCTGGCTGGGGCACTCTAAGCCTCAATGCAGACTAGGGAACGAGGACAATAGAAACTTACGCGCGATTTGATAGCTCTTTTAGTGCCATGCAAGGCAACCTCAAGATCATCCTCGGCGTTTCTCAGCCTCTGCGGAGTATCTGTCAAGGACGAATCGGGTTCCTTCGACTCGTGCTGCTGTACAGCCATGTTTTCTTTTGCTAGCAGCGCTATTACTGCTGTACGTGGTAGCACCAAAAGGAGTCAAGATTTGGGGAAGAATTTATGTTCATTTTCAATTGAAATGTCGGATATCCTTGCTTACTGATGACGGGCTCGCTCTGCTGATTCGCGTGGGGTTCGGGTTTCCCCTATCGCTAAGTTGCATTTAAGTATTTGGTGCTTATTGGCTCACGGATTTGATAACGCAGGAACTAATGATCTGATTGCTGATCCTATAAGTATAATGCGGGCTTAATAAAGGTTTCTATCGTGATATCCTGATGGGGACATGGTATAACTAGCCTTTAAAAGTCAATTCAAGGAACGTCGAGGCTACATAATGGGCCCGTAGGATTAATATAGGTAAGCACTTGAAGTACATCCCGGAGCACGTCCGACGGGTTTTCAATATTACATAAAAGTCTATCGTCAAAAGACTACCTTAGAGTCTGTACAATATGCTTTATTAAGCTCTACTAATGTCACAACCACGTTCGATATTATCGAACAGGATGCGAGAGATAGACGGCAGCATAGCATATGGATCTTCGGAACAGTGGGTTATTTATACTCGCGTGCAATGGAAATTCTTTGTGCTTCCTATTGTCGTTCTTGTTGCAGGTTGCTTATTTGTCATCGGCACAATCATCGACTCTATTAGGTTACAGCTCGAGACGAAGAAGTCTGACTTACTGTCAACTCTTATCTCCGTCCTTGATCCGGAGACAAGAGCCTTCCTTAGAAGCGAGCAACGTTGCAAAGACAAGCACGAGGATGAGGTTTTAGCTAAGGTGGACAACGAAGCAGATGGATTGGTATTGCGATTCTTTAAATGATATAAAATCTATGTCATTGGATTAGAGTACATAACCCTAACTCGGTTACTACAATGATCACATAAGAGGTGCATGAAACAATTATATCGTCACATATCTGGCACATTTATCGCTAATTAATCCTCACACCTGAGGATATAAACGAAGAATATACCTTCTATGACCAAATATTAGACTGATTGTTTACCGAGTGGATATTAGTGACAATTAGATGCTTGATCATCTATACTAATCGTTAGATCTATGTGCCCTTCGAGCACCTAGGACGAAAACCTTCTTGCTTTGACAAAGTTATACTACCACTTACCGCTCGGATCCTTACAATATCTAATCATAAAATTGCTCAAGAGCTTATAAAAAACCTTACTATCAAATCAACTTGTTTCGCTCCCCAAATTTCACAAAAAGATTCCCTGAGGGATACAACTTGAATGAAACTGTAGAAGGTGGTTAGTATTATACACACGAAGCCAATTAGTAAATCCCTGCTTACTATCTTCTATCACTATCTGTAAATCTCCTCTAGGAGCGTGGTTTGCCTTCCGTTGGTTATGTTTGAGTTCTCAATTCGCCTTTTCCAAACTCAAGGGTGAAATCTTACCAGATGTGTAAACTTTGGGGTGGTCTTGGTCAAATATGAACCTTTTTTCGCATCTGGTAATACTATTTAAGGCCCAGCATTTTTTCTTGCTCTTCTTCTTTCATCACAGATATTTTTTTCTTCACTTGACATTCGGAAATCTTTAGAAGGCTCTTGATCTAGGAAATAATTTACAAACAGGCCACCCAGACTCAAACAATAATACTACCAACATGGCGACCTATCTTCCGGTGCTGACTTATCTGGCGGGACTCAGCAATTTTGACCGGAAATGGGGCCTCTTCATTTACCGGACGACCTACGACGACCAAGAATTGTGGGAGAGATATTTGGCATACGTCAAAACTGCTATAATGCATGCTATCAAACCACAATCGGAGCCTGACCTTCCGAGTTCCTGGAATCCATTCACCTACGAATTTCCTCGTCGTGCAAAACTGCAGTCGAGATTCGAGCTCCTGACTAAAGAGGACAAGAAAAATTTGAATGGCAAATCAATATCAGAGGCTCGTGAGGAGTTCCGTCACTGGGTTGCTACTGTACCGTCAGAAGAGAAGAAAGGTATCAGTAGACCACGATACAATTACTTTCTCTATGTGGACAGAGATGTCTTAGATCGGTTCCAGATAGTGGAGACTGCACGCGGCGACCGCGAGCCAGACTATGTATTGGAAGACGTCATAGCAATTATAGTCGAGGCGGACTGGGAGAAGGATACCTTAAGCGACGACGACGATGACGATGTTGGAAAGGAATGGCAGTTTATGTAAGTTTCATTATTTCCCTCTTAGAGTTGTTATCAGCTAACGTTATACAGACAGGTCCACTCAATCCCACGTCTTTATGACAGTGTAATTCACGACGAAGACGGATGGTTTAGATACTTCACTAGGCCGCCATATATTTATGGCATGACCATTTAGCAGCCCTAAACCAAGAGGGTTCATACTACTACCGCGCAATGATACCATATGAGTTTGACTCCGCGAAGTCTATATAGATGTGGCGGAATGTTCTAGATAGCAAATTCTAGATGGTAATATAAAAGTATAAAAAAAAAGGCTAGGCCCAACATCCACGGACGGTGAATAAAAGTTACAAACCCTAGTTATAGATCATCAACGCGGCACAAGCCCATTCAATACTCAGTTCACCGATCCCTGTCTCCTTATAGTTGTATTTAACATTGGAAAGGTAGATATAGTTCAGGTTGAACATATGTCGCTAAGTGGTACATACCTCTTTCAGGAGATTTAGATGTCCAAAAACTATTGGCCTAGATCCACATATGTAGGTACCTTGGAATACTCGACTGCCAGCCATATGCTCCATGAGTGGGATTATAACACATATGTCTGATGCTATATACAATGAAGGTACTGAAAACTCAGAAGAAAAGTCGATGAAGACGAGTCCAGCCGAGATATATACCGGGCTAACACTAGTGAACATGCCGATTCTTGGGTCTGTTTTTAATTACACATTGAACCTTGAATATGGCATGAAGGGTTTTATTAGCGTTAGACGGATTGTATAATTCAACTTACCTCAAGTCACCACATTCATATCGGCCACTGGCCTTACACCACCCATGCACCAACCATATTCAGCTTCTAGCCAACGGTGAGCAGAGTGTTACCGATGGGAGGCCTTGGTTTTATAATTGATGAAAAGGAACCGCCGGATTACAACCGAAGATGGATGGCTCTTAACAAAGTGCCCGGTGGGATATCGTTAGATCCGAAAATAATGGTGCGTTTCGTAAACATTCTCTAGTTAATGGAGTAATATTCTTCTGTGATTCGTTCTCAAGTTATAGGTCATAAAGTTTAAGTTATAAAATAAGGTGACATCAGACTAAGAACTTGAATTTTGATAAAGTTTTCGTGGTGGAGTAAGGAGACGTGCTTCGTTGATAAGTTAGTTGTCGCTATGATCTCCGTGAAGCTCTAGATGTAGTGTTTAGGTGAATACTAACGAATTCCGCTAGTTTGCCGAGACTATCTCCTAGCTAGTTAATGGCAAATATTTATGCTTAATATAAGGGATTATTTCACTTGCGCTAGATGTATGCCGTAGTATATCGTACCGAGTATTTCTTAAGGCAACAAAGTATATATTGTTTAACGATCCAATGTTTCGAAAATATATTTACATAGTTTGGGATGCAACTACATGCTCGCTACGACGCCATGATCTTATGCCTGTGTCTTCTTGAAATAACACCTCTTTGCCTTCGATGTTGAATCCTAACCCTCGTACACAGCCGGGCCGGGAATCTTGTACTCGGTGAAGCTGTTGCCCCAGATATCGACCTTGATGCCAGGGTCGTTGGCGCTGTACGCACCGGGGAACTTCACTCCAGCTGGGTTAGCAGAGCCTCCACCAGTGACCGTGATTTGCTATTCACTCATGTTAGCGCACGTAATTTTACTTCCACATATGAATTTTGCTAAGCATCTCAAAGGCTATCACTTACGTAGCAGGTCATGTAGAACTGCGCGCCGCCGGCCTGACTTGCGGTGTGAAGCGCTATGGTTTCGGCACGGAGGAGGTAGTCGCCAGGGGCGATGTCGGACGGGATCTTGACGTCTTGTTTGCCGCAGCCCTTGTTGAGGATGTCGTTACCCCAGGTCTTGGTGGCAGGGTCGTAGCCGACCTCGAAGATCTTGAACCAAGATGAGGATCCGTCGGCCGAAGCAGCATCCGATACCTTGCTCAGGTATACCATGACGGGACCGAAGTGGTTTCCGCCAAGGGCTTCCCTGGTGCAGTCACGGTCACCGGGCTGCTGGTGCATCTCTACCGTCACGGTGTCACCGGCTAAAATGCTGTTAGAATATGAAACCCACATGATCGGAATCTATTCTTACCAGCTACGCTGCACTTAGTGGCAGCAGCTTTAGTGCCTCCTACATTACAGCGGATGTCGTTTGAGGCCACGCTGGTGACAGGGTTGTTGTTTGCCTTTTCCAATGTTAACGATCGGTCATCACTGTATGTCGTGCAATCTTATTAGAATGTTATGCGTAACGTACGGGAAGTCTAGCGCAAGTAGACTCTTCATCCTTTCCAGCAACCCATAGATCTTGGAAGGTGGCGTGCCCAGCAGCCGTAGCTGCGAGCGTAGAGAGAGCGAGAGCGGCAACGGCGGACTTCATTTTGAAAACTATTCGATAGATTGAAGGTATGAAGTCGACTCTCAGGTTCCTTGGAGGGGTGAAGAAGGCTTGAGGGAGCTGAGGAGGGCCAATCCGAGATTAAATATAACTGCGTCCGGTAGTAGTACCGGGATACGGGTCGCGAGGCGTTATTCTATGCAAGACATGCCGAGTTCTATATGAATTTAATACACGTTCTATGGCTCAAGTACAAGCTAATTGCGGGTTAGTACTTTACGTTCAAGCGCCAATGACATAGATATCCTCTAGTCTTAGGGGGACGCAATTTGCCTAAATCATACATCCCGCCTTGGAGTAAAGCAGACGGCGGTCGATCTTATCTCGAAAGGACTTCTTGACGAGGATGGAGAGGTTTGGGTAGATGAAAAATGTACTTAAAACCGCCGAACGGAGGAGTGGAGTGTTTCCCTTTTCGAATACTCTTCTAATCTATCATTGGTCCGTTTGTAGTCGATCGTTTCCTCCCATCGGATTTCGGCCATATTATCCGCTTGGTCATACAAAAGCATAAAGCTGGCTCCGTAAGAGAAACCGGACATTATTAATGGAGTATACATGTAAGTCGTGATAAAGGGTAGGTAGCTAGCGTGATTGATTATCAAGTATCTACTAATCGAAGATATAGGTCTGAATTGAGTGAAATTGGGAGTTGAGTGTCTTATCTAGACGACATTGAGATAGTCTCATCGGAGACATGCATGTACTTATAATATTTTGGAACTATACTTTGAAATAATATCAGGTATCATACCGTAGCATCTGACACTTTTAGACTATAGTAATCTTGCATGCCACTTCGAGAAGATGTATTTCTTAGAGCTTACAAAAAAGAGAAATTTAACGCGAGTAGAACAAAATTACTACAACACATGTGTTAAAAATGACAAGCAACCTATATATCTAGTGTCAGAAAGCACTGGCCAAAGGCCTAAAGCCGCTGAGGCAGGTTGTTTCTAGTTAGATGAGACACTAAGACATCAAGTATGTTAAAGACAACATAGCAATACCCCCAGGCAACCTAGCAGCAAAGAACAATATACTATACCGTCCCGTATATATAATCGTAGTAATCCACCACTATCTACTATTATCTCCCGCCCTACCAAAAAACGATACATCTAGTTCCTGGAACTATATTGCACAAACTTAGAGAATCAATGGCATATCCGAACCGCGCAAGCATGGATAAGAACAACACAAATTTAGAAGGTGAGAGTTACACATAAGCTAAAGTCTTCCTAGGAAAATCGCTAAAACCGTGAAGATGCCACCCCGTGGGGAATGGTTGAAGTTCGCCAGCTAGCTTCCATCGGCGAAGCGATATTCGCAAAAGTTAACATCTCCCGCGGAACGCGTATTGCTGCTGAGACTCCATTGATCACAGTACCACCTATCAAATCTATCAATGAAGAGCTATGGGAGTTGTGCAGCGTTGTCGACGGAATGACGAACAACGAATCCAAGGAGCTAGAACAGTTACCTTGCAGTCACAAGGTGACAGATGCTATTAGAGAAAGAGGCTTTGTCGATAACCGAGTTTGGTGCTTCTACAAGAGTAGGAAGTTGAAAAATAGCGACGGAAGTTTGCTCAAGGGGAAAAAGCTGCGGATAATAGTTAACAAAACAATCAATCGCTGCATCATCTACCTCGTCAACAATGTTCAGCTAGGACCTGATGGAAAATACGGCTCGGGTGTTTTCCCCCTATATACCCGGATCAACCATTCCTGCGTCCCTAACGCCTATAACTCTTGGAACCCGACTTTAGAGCGGTTGACTATACATGCGATCCACGACATCAAAGCTGGCGAACAAATATTCGTAGATTACATTGGCAACACATGTCGAACTCGCAAACAACGCGGCCTCTCATTGTATACCGCATGGGGCATCACTTGCAACTGCGCGGCTTGTACCGATGATGCACTTGATCAGTTACGGTATCGCATGCTAGTCCTCGATCAAGCCCTAGCAGCATACGAGTGCGGCGTGTCCGAAGAAGCACATCTCGAGGGCATTCCCAAGCTCGAGACAACCAAGCAAGCCCTCGACGCTGCAGAGGAACTCGTAAGACTTCTCAAGAGACAACGGTTATGTGGTATGGAGCTCTGTAAAACGTAAGTACCTAACCTAGTGCTTGAAATTTGATTATTAGATGTTCTGTTTTGCAGTACTTGGAAAGTGACGATGGTAATGAACTCATGATAATAGGCTTCGCGAATGTTCGAGATACGCGTTTGATAGCGGGGTTTATAACAAGACTTCGAAGTATGCACACATGGAGCTAAAATATGAGACGTTGCTTATCGGTGAGGAAACTCAGCATCTCAAAGAGGAGCTCTATGGCGCGAAATATTGGGTGGAATACATAGATAAAGAAGTCAAGTCATGTCTTTTAAACCTATGAAGGGTGGCTTTTAAGAGTGAAGTTGTTGGATTATGCTAAGAATGCCAAGAGTACCTATAGAACTGCATATAGTTATGTACCTAGGTAGTTTCTAGAGCTGTGCTTCTGTTTAAATATGTATTCATGTTACTGTGGCTTGTGCTATCATTTCCGGTCTCCATTATGTACCTAGGACTCTTTACTAGGCGCAGTGCAGGGCGCAAACACAGCCACGGGCGCTATTCGCATAGGCAGCAGTTAATGTATCTAATATGCAAGTCTTGCATATCAAGACCAACATTATCTTTGCTTTTTGCTCCGCGTCGTCATTTCTACTTCGCCACAATCCTAACCTAATAGCGATCGTCTTTCAGCTTTGACTCTGCAAAACATCTTTTCAATTGCTCAAATTCTGATGAGTTTCTCTTTTTTTTTATTCCCCTGAATTAAGGGAGACTAGAGTAGCGGTTAAACAACCCACCTATCTCACTTAGAATCATATTCCTAACTGTTTTACTTTGCTACTACTCTAAGTACCTAACCTCATTCACCCCTAAACCCCTGATCTTCCAAGGCTTGGCAGTTCCATCAAATGCAAACACAATTATCTTCTACATAAATTGGCAACATTACAGGAATGGATCGTCGCCAGTCTATTGCCGCCGACAAGACCGCACGATCAGCCGGTCCAGTCCACCGCTCGTCAGATCCCCTCGGAGCCAGCAGGCGTTCCCTACCGGCAGGAGAGTTATCGGTCGGAGATGATACGGCAAACGCGTTACACCAGCCGCCGCCTTACTCAGGTCCTTCGGATATCTCTCTAGATCCCCAAGCCCGCTCACAATTACCGAAAGGCCCGCAATATTACCCAGGCCTTCCTATATTAGACTATCGCCAATATTTGCCGCCTTTGTTTGAGCTGTCGCCAGATAGCATAACCATCACCAGCAAAGCCAATTATCTCTCTGAAAATGCCGGGGCCTTAGCCACGCTTGTGCGAAGCATTGCCACCGTGCCTCCAAAGCTTCAAATCATCATACAAGGAAACCGTGGTCGCAAAGTCGACTTCAGTATCAAGCTGAATCTTATGAACTTGCTCGTTCCTAATGACCCCAAGGATCGTCTTGACTATCTCCGATGTGTTAGTAAAGATGAGGTGGCTCTTCGTGGCGGTAGCGAACCTGGGCTGAAGCCCGACTTTGGTGTAGACAACGGGCTAGAGGCGTGGTGTGACCGGTTCGTCAAGGACTCAACTACCATAAAGAGCTTCACGGTCGAGCGGGTCGTAGCAAACTTCGATGCAAATTGGTTAGAAGGCCAGGTGCGGAGCCTTGTTGCCTCCACAGCCTATAAAGGCCAAGTCACAGTACAATTCCTCATCACACACGCCAAAGTCATCATCCAGAACCCGGATAAGCACAATAAATTCTTAACGAGCGTCACCTCGCTATTCTCGAGCAAGAGCAAATACGAGGTCGTTAAGGCCGTGTGGCCTTTTGCGACGAGCAAGAATGGCGAGCAGGGTCGAAAGTGTGTTGTGCAGAGTGAAAAGACGTGGTGGGAGGAGGTACGTAACGCCTAAAGTTTCCTTTTGATCTACCCCGAGCCCAAAGCTTCGAAGTCAAGTTGATTGAGGGGTTTTTACTTCCAAAAGATTCGCAGACTCGTTAGTTGGAGAATGGAGTACTGACTATCACTATTGTAGTGGCGCGACCCAATCAGATTTGCCATTGGAACGAAGCGTCAAGGTTGGGTTACAAATGAGGATAAACTTGAATGCATCATGGAGGGCAGAGGAAAAGGTATTAAGTTGATTGACTGGGGTTCTGAATTCGATTAAATGAACTTGATATGGATGCAGGACGTCAATTCCTCGTTACAGGATCCACCACACTGGCTCGTCTGAGGGGATTTTACTAACATATGCGACATGTATTGCGCTTCATTTTTATTCTATATATACCATGGAGATGGCGCGACTGGATAGACCGCTTCAACTTACTCAGGACTATCACTAAGTAATATAAGATAGGTAATTACTAGTGTTTAGTAAGAGTCCAATAGCTTATAGGCTCGTCGATTAAGGAAGATGATATAGACAATATATCACATTTATAATAATTATCTGCTTGAGTGTCAAGGCAATTCTAAAGAAGCACTCCACGTCTAGTTAGGAGGTACCAAACATACCTACCTTAACCAATCCGTTCGCACGCTTTAGCATCACATGCCGGCCAGGACTACGAGAATTCGCGAAACTCAGACATCAAACTCCTATATGCGCCCCTACTGGACTGGGGGGAAAATGCATATATACCGAAGGGTGAACTGACCCCAGAAGCACAAGCGTTAATCTCACCATTACAGCACCCTTTCAAAACCAAAACGCCTATATTCATACAGGCTGGGACGCACGAGGCATTTCATGATGTGATACACGGTTTCTCAGATGAAATGACAAACGTAGGGGGCAACCAAATTAGATTCCACGAGTCAAAATTCGCCCCACATGATATTCCGCTGAGCAACGATCTTCTACATATGGACACAGAGTTGCAGGCTGCCGTCAAGGATGCTCATGCCTTTTTTGAGGACTAGGTCTAAGTAGAAGATGTTTTTGATGTACGACGCTGCTTAGAACCTCTATAAGTAAAATTTTACAGCGTTTCATGAATGGTTAGATACAGGGGTAGATCTACTATATAGGAGGCGTGTAGCGCCCTCGTAAGAGGGTTGAAGGCAGACGTTAATAGTTCAATATATCTATCCTGACATTCACTGTATATATGACCTCAATCAAAGGTACAATATCTGACATCCACTAATGGATGGATAATTTTAGCTCGCTCACCGCTTACCACTATTAGGTATTTTTAATCATAATCGTTAGGAGGAAGGTTGACAAGACTTCGCTGCTGCGTCTCGGAACGCTACGATGAATAATGGTCTAGGATTAAGTCTCGGGTAATTATCTGTTGGGCTACTATTTGGGGAGTTTATTTCCAAAGGCGTTATGTCGGTAATTCAAGGTTTATATGTTTGAGGGATATACGATTCTTACCAGTGTTGGCGAAGTCTCAATCATCTCTCAAGCGTTGGTGGGTTGGGAAGACTTAAATTAACCAACCGATTACCTACCTGGAGTTTAATCAACCTCTTCCGTAGACCTAAGCAAATAAATGTGTTAATAATAAAGTTTTTAATTAATATCAAGTTCTCTAAGGTTTAAATTGCGTTTTACAAGTAATACATAAGTTTCTTTACTCGTATAAACTCCTCCATACTACCGAGTTCCCACATCTTATGTATACTGAGGGTTAGGGTTAGGGTTTGTACTGGTTACTATACTCAGTGGGGTAGTATGGCAGCAAAGCGGCTAAAAGAAACTTAGTAATAACAGAGGTGTAGTGATTAATACTCAAGGCAAAGCTGATAGAGTGGACATTTTAACTAAACTACCTAGTTATAATAGCCTACTAAAAGGTATTGCGTAGCTAATTGTGATTGCCTTCTGTGTGAAGATTCTGTATTGGATGTTTAGAACAAAGGATACTTTCGGTATGTCAGTATAGCCGCGGGCTTCCATAGCTATCAAAGGGTTAGAGTTCCTTTTTGACTAATAAAATTGGTTTGTTGCCCTTTAGTCCACATCGTGATGTTCTGAACAGGGTATACTGGAAGGCTATAGGAAGGCTTGCCTTCCATTAATACTATAAAACTAATATTCGACTGAAATATTATGAATTCACCTCCAAGCCGAGTTCCTAGAGGCGGAAGGGAAATAAGCTCAGTATTCCGTACCTTGAAATTTGTCGATTTATGGCAACTCAGTACTTCTTCGCTCCCTAAAAAAGGGGCAAATAATGCCAAGTGGAATAATTATAGAGGACTTTCGAGACAAAGAATCGCCTAGCCAACTATATACGGAAAGGCAATTTACTATATTAGTACATGGAAATTCCAGGCAGCTACATTAGTTACCTGTAATCCGTAGTCCGTCTTTGAAAGATACCCCTAATAAGTGGAGGATCTTAGCGACATCATATGTAGTTTCTTGGCATCCAGCTAAACCAGCCAAAATTCTCGCCGGAAACTTCGTGTTTAAGTCAAGAGTCCCACCAATATTTTCTCCCAGAAAAGATTCACGGTACAAGATCACGATGCTTTTCTCGGAATGGTAGCAACCGCTTTCCATTTAGTGTGCATTGATGCATACGCAGGCCGCAGCTCGTGATCGTTCGAGGCTCAGCGGCTTCATCTGAGTTGATAATGAGGCTAATTCTGTAAATGTGCATAGAAAGCTCTGGCCTTTTGATTGGTAAGTTGGCTCTCTATTGGCTCTAGAGTAAAGACTACCCCAAAGTCAACCGTATTAACCGGCATCACGTTACCCGGTTACCATGTTTCAAGTCCTTCTATGTCAGCTGTACGAGCGGGCTTTGCAACCGTGAGATGACCGTAAGCAGCATGGGGTTATATTGGGCGATGCAGGTTTGGTGGATAGCACCCAATAAATGACTAGACAGGTATGTATATCGTATCGAGCTGGTTAATTCGGTTAGACACGCATATTTTTACAATATCTGGCAGACATAATCTAGTCGAGATCTACAGAGCTGACGAGGGAACGGTCAGACTTTCAGACTTTATCTCCGAACTGGAGTATTCAATGGACATTTTACCCCATATATTTCCCATTATGTTTTCTAGAATGTCTATTTTCTCTTTTGGTTCCTTGTCAACCGCGCCGTAACTGCAACCCGGATGTTTTCTTCGCCATCACGATATGATGCAGTCGAGTTGGACAAATCATGGAACTACTATGCGGAATAGAAGATCTATCGCCTTAGCCGTTATACTTCTCATCTTAAGTCTATGGTTATTACAAAGCCGGTTCGACGTCTATTCGCAGTTACACAATGGTCCGAACTTCCGCATCAAACAATCTCCCCGGGAGACGGCAGCGAACGCCACACTAGGGGTAAGTGGTCTTTTATTAACCTAGACTGTTCCAACTCTGTTCCAACTTCGACAATGTTAACCCGCGCATAGTTCCAAAAACTAGTAGCGCTTTCGAATAAACCGAGTTGGAGGACCCGAGGCCTCGAAGCTGCCGCTAAACTCACCGACCTCGAGTTTACAATTCCACCCCAGGGGCAGAATTCCGACGAGCTAGTCGAAGCTTTCCGGAACCTCGGCGCAGATAAAAAGGGTGCCAAGCTGCCAGCGCCCGGCTCGGCCAAAGCTTGGCTTGCGCATCTTGATCTACTCAAATATGTGATAGCATCAGGCTTCGAGACTGCGTTTATCGTGGAAGATGACGTCGACTGGGATGTTCGGATCAAGGCGGAAATGAGACTCGTGTCCGATAATGTTCGCGCCTACATGGGTGTTGCCGAAGACGATCCTACACCCTTTGGGACCGACTGGGATGTCCTATGGCTTGGCCACTGCGGCTCAAGCATCACAGACGACCTCCCCCCGCCTCGCGTTTTCGCGGATGATACCCGCTGCGAGACTCCACTATACTCGGGATGGTCAAAGCGCTTTTTAAGGGACAAGCTGACTGAGGGCCATCGTCAAGTCCAGGCAGCCCACATGACTGTCTGCACTTTCGGATTCGGCGTGACGAAGAAGGGTGCGCAGAAAATGGTACCTCTTCTATCGCGGGGCGGCAACGAAGCGTTTGACGTTGCGCTGTCCGGATATTGCAAGAAGGAGAAACTGAAGTGTATTGTTGTCAACCCACAACTATTCAACCATTACGAACCTCCAGCCGACTTAGGATATGTCAGTGATGTTCATGTTGGGGACGGGCACAGCGAAGGGAGTGACGATTCGAGCTTTGAGCACACCAAAGGAACGACAGGGAACATTATGAAGAGCGCTCGATGTGACGCGCTGTTCCACGACGTGTGTATGAGGCCTCCTTCAGAGATATGAAGTTACTAAGGCATTTTCTTTCCTGTTCCACGTAGCATTATAGACGGAGCGAATTATTATAGAGATACCCAGGGTTTGCGCCAGCTTACTTGTAATACTTCTCGAGAAGTTGAGCTCGAGAGTAAAAATATACCGACCTAAAAGTTTGTCTATCTTGACTATGAAAATGTTCTCATAAGTAGTAGATGGAACTTCCTAGGCAATGGATGGTATGACCCCTCATGCAGATTTATATCCCCGACGGAGGTTAGTGCCATGGATGGAATAAAGTATTACTTTATTTAATGTTATTAACTCAAGAAAGTCTACCTACTACCGAGGTAGATACACTTAGTGCATTACCACGTCACGCTGGACCTGGATAGCAGTAGTGGAAAGATTCTTGTTAGGATCTTGCTGATTTTCTCGGCCACCTGTGCCAATTTCCGTCGTAACGGACGACTTCATCCAATTGTAATAGGCCGTCGGCCTATGAGAGGTACGAGCTGCGACATGAGCACACGGCGGCGGGGTTGGCGAACTTCCTCCGTAGCTAGACAAGCTTTCACGCGCTCTCCCAGCTTCCAGTGAACCGTCTGAACTGTCGAGACTGTCACTAAGACGTGCCTGTACGCCAAGGTAATAAAAGAGTTCGTCCTTTCCTTTCATGTTCGACATTCTGCTTGCGTCCGAGTTCCCACGCATATGTCTACTCCCTCTCTCTGCGCCTACCATGCACGAGTTCCTTGCCGGTTTATGTAGACGATTCGAGAGGGCAGGAATCCATTTTGAAACTAGAGGTCGTAGTGTAGGTAGACATGCACAGATGATGCCCGAGCATAGCTCTGTGATGGACCAACTAGATCCCTCAACATTTTCGTATGAAAAGTCACCCCCTAGCTGGAGAAATTTGATGCGGATGACGGAAATAGCACACGTGCTTAATCACCCATTAGCTTAGTCCGATTCAAACACCAATTGGTATTGTAACTTACAAGAAGCCGAAACTAAAGATCCCAATAAGGACAAGTCGCTGAGCCTTAGGTAAATGTAGATGTCTGAGAACTGGTAATGGCAACACGAAAATTGCAATATCAGTCGCAATGTTGCCCGCTGCGTTGATATACCATTGAGGATAATTTCCTATACAAGACCCAGCTGATTTCTCCCAGAATCCGGAAACCGGATCGCAGATAAAGATACCGACAGCAATTTGGGACATAGACCAACAGCCAATTAGTATCATGGCGGTTATCAATGTCGTCCGCATTTTCTTGATAGCAAGTACCCGGTAGTACTGTGTCAAGAACGTCAACTTCACGAACATAAGTCCCGTATTGTAAAGCGTAATAGAGACATAAAAGCCCTAGAATAATGTAGTCATTAGTGGCAAGCTACTCTCACTGGGGAGAGCAGGTAACGTACCTTTAGATAATTCCTACGTTGTGCATCGCTACCCAGATCCCACACATGCTTACCAAGCCCGTTACGTGTGTCTATGAATAATGAGCAGCCGTCCATTTGATCTTGAGGCTTGCTATGAAGTACTTACTTGTACATTGGGAAATTCCTGTTACTAGAGCAAACACCTTCAAGTAGGAGCCGAGTCAGCTTTTGCTAGCTATATATTAGGTAGTTGTACACAACTGACCCATGCAGCTAATACCAGATAGTCGTCGACACCGACTTGTTTGAGCATACAGGAACGAGTATAGAATCGAAGCCCTATGGCAGCTGTAGCAACGGTGCATACGAGACACACTACACCGATGAGTACAGTAGCTCTATCATCATGAGCTAAGTTTAGAGGATCAGCTGATGAATCCATATTAGCTGTCTGATAGCCAGAGAGTCTGCAATAGGATATAGTTTTCGAAGGTCTTCTACATCGGACTAAGAAAGCAGCTCGTAATCTGCTCGTTCTTCAGGAGCTCTTATAAATGTTCTTCGACATTTCAAGTATAGCATCATCGGAAGGGAGCTAGCACCATCCCGTTCCGGGAATAATAGCGAAAAGGCCGGATGGTGTTCATCCTAATGAATATAGAATGATGCGGAGGGCGGGGTGTTTCTCCAAATAGATGGAAGAATTCTAGAATGGAAACGGATGAACTTTGGGGCGCATCAAGGCTCAATAATCAATATCGAAGAGCGTCGTCACTATTCAGCCATCCTGCTTAGCCAGCCAATAACAGGAGTGCGGAGAGGAGAAGCACATGGCAAAGTGCCGGATCATACTATCACACATGGCGTTCGTCACTTATACGGAAATATCTGCGCACGCTTCCGAGTCTATATAACCTCCCAGGAGCCCAATAGGGTAACTACCAAGGATATGCACTCTCCGCACACGTGGCAGTATGTAGGGGACCCTAGTATGGCGAATAATGTAGAAAGTGGGAGTATTGAGCGTGCAGACAGACTTTGCATATACAAGTCTACGTTCTTAAGACTCAAGTATTGAATCTCAAATCTACACTAGCTCGTATGGTATCAACTTGGAAGTTCGACTCAAGTTTAATAAAAAGATATAGGCGTTTTGGAAAGCGGAATGCCATAGATGTTCAAGCTGAGGTTGTGAGCAAAGAAAGTTATGAAGAGATCAGATTTCTCCCCGCTCTACGGAAGTAGTGTAATGGTGGGGTTATGAACCACCCCATAAGAGGTTCTTAATACGAAGTACAGATACTTAATACATGTAATTGTACAATGTAACAGAGCTAACCGAACTACTATACCTGTTCACGTGAGAATTATTTCCTTAGATATAAATAGCATATCAGAAACTTCATTAGGTGTATAGTACTAGCTTCCTTGTCTTAATGCATCGTTGCTCCTATCGTAGTCATATGTAGTATATGAAGTGTTCTTAGCGGGGTAAACCAACGATGATAAAGAACGATACGATGTATCATTTCTCCACCTAGCTAATTCCCAGCGGGTCGGGACGCTATTAGCGTCAATGCTATACCAAGTACATTACAAGCCTTGTACTTTATCTGTTTATGTAAAGTCGAACTTACCTGAGTTGACTCACACCGAAGAGTCATTGATCGTTCACAAATCATGCAATTATTCATAATGGGGAAATGGCGAAGGAAAGTGGCGCAGCTCTGCCATAGTGGTACCTAGAAGTACCTAATCCTTACGGCTACCTACCTCATATACTACCATAAAACCTCACCACTTCACCTAATACCGTATCTATCTTCTGGAACATTAAGGCCGATATAGTTTTCATTCCTTGAATAAACAATCCTGACCTATTCCATTTCATTCGTTTTGGCAATCATTATCCTTCTTTTTACCCTTTAGAAGCTATGGCTACTCCAACTACTTCAACAGGCATGTTAGCCGACATGGGTAGCAGCCCTGACACAGCGCTGTGTATTATTCCGCCGAAGCATTTATGGCCAGAGCTAGACCACTTGAGGATGATCTACGACCCAGCATTCAGAAAACGGCCACCGCATATCAATCTTGTATACCCATTTGTTTCGGTAAATAACCTGCTTAACGCTTCGAAATCAATCATCTCCCTGCTCGTACAGCGGGACCCAGATCATCCTTCTTCGACAGATATACAGTTGGATAAAGCAGGTTTCTACACCAATGACGCCAAGGACACCAAGGAGAGGAAGACAATTCACTTCTTGTGCGGCAAATCGCCATTGTTCTTTACAACTCTACGGAGCCTTCTGCTATCATCGCTAAAGCGAAATCATAACTACGATGATCAATTGCGTATGACCATTGGACAAACAGACGATTCAAAACACCCGCTACATAGATTTGCAGTACAAATACTCGAGCATTTCCCCCCCTTTCAGTGGAGGGCTGAAAAGATTTATATCCTTGTACGAGACAAGGACGAGACCCGGATCGATCCCAGTGTCCCTAGCCAAATGAAGATATGGGGAGAAATCGATCTAAGTACTTACACCTTATTAACAATGCCAAATCCTGTTGGCTTCTACGAAGACGAGGTGGTAGCTAGTTCCGAAAGTAACGAACAAAGTATTCGGTTAAATTGCCGTCCGCTAACGCGCCTCCCGTATATGTTTTCTGATGAGGAATTCAAATGGATTCAGCAACAAAAATATCCTGCTGCTGAGCAGGTATCCCCAAGTCCGGAATCTCTAGTTGTTGCAAACTATAATGTCCACGCGGAATTTCAATATCCCCCAACTCGAGCTCGATACCCCATCATAATCCAAAATCTACTAGATGCGCGAGCTCTGGCGGATGCTCTAGTACTAGAAGAAATCACAGACGACTTTCTCTCATATATTTGTAAAGATAAGAGGGTTCGGGAGATTTACCCCTTTATCTCTAACGGCCCCCCTGATCAAACTGATATTGGGCCACTTCCAAGCAGTATTAATATTGTGGTTTTGAGCAAGTGGCCTTTTTCTTGGAACTTACTATCGCTTTCCGGAAGCTGTAAAGGCTCGGTAATCATACAATTTACCAACATTGGGAAATACAAGAGGGGGGCTTTCGTACCGGCCATTCTATCTGCCGTTCATCTTAGTTCAGGCCTCACAGATGCTTCTATACAGAGAGGGGGGCAGGAATTATGGTGTCTCCTCTATTATCTCTCCAAGGAATACCCTCGAAATCCTTGGATATTAGCTGGCGGCTTCAACATTCCGACTAGTGTATATACCATCGAAACGGCAGTCAAGAAGAACGAAATCTCTCCGGATAGCAGAAATATCTCAACTATAGTTGAAAAACTATTCATTAATATGGGGTTGGTAGACACCTGGGCTTCTGCATGCGTTCGATACGGTGATTTATCGAAGTACGATCTAAGGCAACCGGATTTCGAGAAAGCTTTAGGGGGTGAAAAGGGGGCAACTTTTGATCCAACAGCTAACCGTCTTGCCGAAAGTACTACTCGCAGCGACTTCGATAAGAGGCCACAACGCTACGACAGGATTCTAGTAAAGGGAGAAGACTTTATTGTAACAGGATTCAACATGTTTGGCCAGAGAATGGGAGCATCGCAGACTGACTCTTGTGTTGACTCTAAGGATGATGACTCTAAGGATGATGACTCAAACGTCCAGCTTTCATATGGTAGTGATCATTGGGGGATCAAATGTTCGCTAAAGGTTTCTAAAGATGCATCAGTACGGCCAACCGACAGTAGCAAAACCACCTCCGCTCCGGTAAAAACCAAGCAAGAGCAGATGTTTGCACCTCAGCTTGCCGCATATCTTTCTGAGCAATCCGTATTCCCTTCCGATATTGATATTGCGATGAGAGAAAGTGCGTTGTGTTTATTGAAAGAGGTTATAATGCAAGATGAGGATAGCCTCGCTCGTGGGGTTCCAGCATTCATGCTAGTACCTGTCGGGTCTTATGGACTGGGTGTCTGGACTGCGGCGTCAGATATCAACTGCCTTTGCATTGGACGTATCAGTCCAAAAACTTTCTTCGCACTAGTCATTCAGCGGCTTCGTAACGCTGCGTGGAGGGGTATTAAGATCTTACGACGAGTAGATGCCCACTCTGGCACAATCATCGGGCTGGCAATCGGCCATATCAAAATGGACTTACAATATTGTTCAGCAGTTTCTATCACCGAGACGTGGCCAGCCGCGCTGGCGCTACCACCAACCGATCCCGTTTTCAAGTTACTACAAAGTACCCTAGCGACATTAAAGCCAGTGCGTGACCTGCATCATCTCCTTAGCACGATTCCAGACCTTGCGGCTTTCAGGCTATCATACCATGCAATAAAATGTTGGGCAGAGCGGCGTGGTATTTATGCTGCGCAATTTGGCTATCTTAGTGGTATCCAGATATCGATACTGCTGTCGCGGGTGTGTAAGCTACTGGTAGACACATGTGGCTCTGCATCAGGTACCAAAACGATATTAATGACCTTTTATCACCATTACGCTGGATTTGATTGGAATAACTCTATCGTTCTCGACCCGTTCTTCCATAAAAGTCTGAGTTATACGAGAACTGAACGGGAACATATGGCCATCCTAGGCTTTTATGGGCCTCGTCTGAACACGGCACAGAATACGTCAGTTTCTACAGCTCATACCATCATTAAGGAATTGAAGAGAGCAGACTCAATACTATCAGGAACCGAGGTGGTATGGGCCGAGTTCCTCAGTGGGAATACAGGCATAACGGAATTTCTAAGCACGTATACGACATATATTAAGATTACTGCTCGATTCTGGGGTGTGTCTCTTGCGAGGATAAATAAGACCTTGGAATGGCTAGAACCAAAATGCGCCTCACTTTTGGTCGGTCTGTCTACTCCTTCTCCCCTGGAACACAACATAGTACTAATGCGAGTATAGATATCGGCAAGGTAGTACCTGACATACATCCCAGAATCTGGCCATCACGCTTCATAAACCAAGACGCTTATGAAAAAGATGAGGAATATGAAGGGCATTATCTTATCGGCTTGGACTTGGAGTTAAAAGAATCTACCGGTCTGCCGACCGATATAGCAAGAATACGTTCTATGCAAGCCAGTTTGGATACCTGCATAGGTGTCTTTGAAGCTCAGGCAAGCAGGGACGCGAAGTACTTTGACCCCAAGTCATCCTGGATAAACGCTACAATAACTCCGCAGAATGAACTTGGAGAGCTACGATTGGACGATCGGGACTGGGGAAAATATATGGTAGAAGCTGAGGATGAGGATATAGGCGATTCGGAATTCTGGGCATCTATGGAAGCGGACGAAGCCAGAGAACCACCTAAGAAGAAAGAGACTCGTTTATCGCATAAGCCAACGTACGAAGGGAAACTTCGATCTGCAGGTGACGTTCTAAATAGGCTTCGGTGGGATCAAGCCATGGACAGTAGCGACTACATAATCGGCTACGAAGATCGCTTCTCGGGAGCAATGGAACGGTCAGTTGACTCGTGGAAGTCGGATACGACGCACGAAGAATTCATACCGGAGCACAGGATCCTATACTTCAAGCGCAAGAGCGACGGGACGATCGTGTGGGATAGGGAGGAGAGACGAGATGAGATATTCGGTAGCGGGGCCTCCAGTCTTGGGCGCTAGGGTAAGACATACCTGGGTAGGTATTCTACGCGTTGTTTATTGGTTGTTTTTGGTTTGGTTTTACTCAGCGTCAGATGCAAATATGTAAATACCCCTCAGCGGCTTCCAACTTGGATCGTCGTTATATTAGCGTGTTTTGACAGCTCAGAGATATGTAATCCGCCTTGACCCCCCTGGCGTGTGGAAGGCATCTTACTGGTGTGATGGATATAGTCGTAAGTAAGCTCCCAGCCGTGCCAACAGAATGGTAGCCAATCCTTCCGAGTCAGGTGATGGAAATCTCATGCGCGTCGGGGAGCGTTGGTGAGGTTTGAATGCGACGGTTTCGCGTGCTACTTGGAATAGGTATTTGAACCTATCAGCCTATGTCCCCCCCTGTCGTCATAGTTCGCTATTCGCGACTTTCCCCGATCGAGTAGTAATTTCTAAGCGAACTGCAACCCCCTTTTCCTGGACCCTGGTCTACTTTTCTCGGTATCGTTTCCTTCTTGTAAAATAATCCGACTTTTGACATGTCGATTTTTGAAGGGGGGGACAGGGATGGCGGGGGAAATTCTCTAGGTAGGTAATCCGTAGTTGGGAATGATGTGGTGTGATGACGGGTACCGGTTTGTTGGGTATTCCCCCGCAGCTTTCTCCTCGTCTTTGGTGGTTTGGTGTTACATGGTACCTTAGTAATTGTCTTAACGTTTATTTCGCTTTTGGGATTCGAAGTGAGCCCCGGTTGGGAATTGTTGGTCCTTTTGTATGGTATTAGGTTAGTTACCTTACCTTATATATATGTTAGAAGAAATATATGCTAATAAAGAGTACTTAGCTTCAGTATTACGGCTGGAATACATACATAGGTATATAGGGGTATCTTAGGGAACCTTGTTATAGATGCGGGATCTAAGATTTAAACTGCCGGGTTTTATGGGGTTGTGTTACCTGTTTTGTTGACGCTAAATGAGCTATGTACCTAGAGGTATGTATATTCTTTCGGGTTGCCATAATAGCCCGAGTTTACGAGAAGTTCTAATAAAATTAAAATAAGGTAACTTCCAATAACTATTATAAACACTTTGGAAGCAAAAGATACGTATTTTACTATAAAGATAGAAGTGGATACTGGGAGGGGCATAAGATGCATCCAATAAAATTGCTTTAAACGTGCGCACAAACGAACTTTGGGCATACGTGCATGTAGGGATATTACTTTTACTAACTACCTCTTATTTTACCTCTTACACGACTTCCTTAGGTAGGTAGTCGTTTGCTTTTTCTCAGCTGTCTACTCTGTAGTTAGGCAGAACTCGTAATGCTTTTTAACTTTTAGACTAGAGGGTAGAATGTTTCATTTAGTCGGCAGCTTGGTCTACTTACATTGAATCCATCAACTCGACTCACTCACTGCGCTTGTTTCCTAATAACTCGTTCTCATAATTCTCCACCTTATTTTATTCTGTATTGTTCTTTGGTATGAGATAGCAACAATGGCCTGGAGATGTCGAGACTGTCATAGAAGCTTCGCTCAATGGAGCTCTCGGGAGCAACACCTCGACGCGTTAGACCACCGCCCTCTTGACTTCGAGTGTCGCTGCTGCTACCATGTCTCAAGTAGCGAGGAAACCCGCCAGGATCACGAAGCCGAGGACCATTTCCACTGCCACGATTGCGACAGAGACTTCCAAAACTACAATAATATCAAGATGGTGAGATGGAGCAGCTGCCAGTTAAAGACACCATCGAGATTAACTTGGGCTCCAGCATCTTAACTCCCGCATTCACCGAAAGGGCAGGATTGCATGTCCTTTCTGCAAAACGGACTACGTCACCGCGACGGGCCTCGCGCACCACCTTGAAGGCGGACACTGCCCCCAGGCTTCATTCCTGAACCGCGATGAAATATTTCGTGCAGTGCGGGCTAAGGACCCCACCGGAATCCTCTCGAAGAAGCTCATCGGCTGGCATGGTTCCTCCACATACGAGGCCTCAGACCAGACGTGGAACGGCCATGCCTTCGAGTGCTACTTCTGCCACCGCGATTTCGTGAATCTCCACGCCTTGAACCAGCATTTAAGCTCGCCTGCTCGTAAGTAATAGTCCTAAGTCCCGCTTCATGTGGCCTGGATTAGTATAACTGATATGTCGACCCATGTAAAGACCAGCAGTCATTGTACCATTGCCCAAACCGTAATGCTTGCGGCCGTGACTTCAAATCTCTAGCCGCCGTCAGTAAGTGGTATTTCCGGCTTTGTCCTGCTCTCTGATCAGCTTATCTCGTCACACATGCTATCCCCCTTAAGCCTATCTATTCGTGCATGTGTTCTCAGGAGAGGGCCTCGCCACTGCATCTACCTATCTATGAGATATCCTCAAGTGGCCCCTCCTGACTTGTACAGTGAACCACCTTGAGAGCGAAAGCTGCGCCTTTACACGTTTCGAAAACGTGCAGAGAGCTGCCATCAACCTTATCAGCGGGGACCGACGCCTGACATTTGGCTGAACGCCATGCCATAATATTGATAGCGACTTCGTCATGGGATGTTTTACTATCCTGTCTCCTCGTCATAGACTCGACACAGGTTTCGCATAGCTTTGCAACCCTTCTTTCACACCGTCGTCTATCTGGGTTATATGTATGATTATATGTCGAAGCGAAGTCGGCAGATAAACCCGCCAGATTTTGATATCTTAGGACCCGGGGACGAGTCCGCAGCCACATAGCCGCATATGTAAACGCTCCACTCGGCTTAGCACGGCTCTTCTTCAAGCACCGAAGGAACACGGGAGGAATCTTGTCCCGGTAAGACCGGCCAGAAACCGGAGCTGTCATGTATATGTGGTGCAAGGTACAGTAGTTAATAATAACACCTGAGTAACTTAGCACCCCGGACTGTGTTTACAATCTTCTCACCTACAATCTTGGGTCTACATCATGATAATCGATACAACTGACGTATGACTCAACTTCTTCAGAATCAACTTTATTCATTCCAGGCTCCAATCATTTCCTCACTACGTCGACCGTTCTCTCTCCAGCTATGCAATCCCCATACAGGCAGCTGGACTAAGCGGGGTAACCCATCGGATATGCGCAGTGACATATAAGACGTACAGTAAATTCCAAAAGACGGATACTAACATCACGTATACAGACCGGTCAAGGTCGGTTAACCAGTAATTATTAACTATATCTATGTCATTTATAACATACATCCCGGAATTTTATAATGTTTGATTATACGGCTCAAAGGTATAAACACCAATGCCGCAGGTTAAGTAAGGAAACGGTGGAGCTGTAAGATCCCGTCTAGGCTGAAGCAACGTGCCGAGAAGGGGACGAGGCGCAAAGACGGAAAGTGACGGACGAGATGAAGAGAGAATCAAATAAACGGAGACATTCTCATATATCTAGGTGCTTGGTCAACCCTTGCAGTCTATCAATCGACCTCGGCAGACAATCGACTTGCGAACCATACCCTCATTACAAGGAGAAAGCCTTCGACTTTCGAGGTATAATATATTAAATATTTACTAAACACAAGAAAAATGTACTTTGAAAGTAAGCTTCCGTCCTATAGGAGCACCTCACTAGCTGGGTCGAGCAAACAGAAATAGAGGGTACAGCGGGCAATTCTAGCTATTTCCGCAGGACTTGTACGATTCGTCCCGCGCGGGGAAGTCGAGCGGGTGCTTAATTGGAGAACCTATTATGAGTACATAATTGGGATATAGGAAATGCCGTACGCGAAGGCGATACTGTACAGGTCTGGGTGTTTAGTGGAACTTCTTGTCTTGGATCCCGGGGAGCCGAACGGCAAGATCGAGATCATCGGCCGCCTCTTGTCGCCGGTGTCTGCGGCAGAGGTCGGGACTATTAGATGTATCGGGCTAAATGTAAGTCTTACTCGCCGTTGTGGGCAGATGGAAGGGCCGAGAAGTAAGACCCTGGGACTAATCTTAACATAGGATGTAACTATCACACGCTAAAGAAGCGGATAGTAAGTAGATTCTTTGCGTTTCCGCGATTTTCAGCCTCAAGGATTCTGCCAATAGACGCTCTGCCGTTCCAGCTTCTTACTCTTCCCTTTCCCCGTCCCTGCAGGAGGAAGTGCTAACGTAAGATCTATAGTGAAGGTTCCGGACGTACCTCTATTAGGTATTCATGTAAGTCGCGCAAGTCAGGCGTACGAAATCTAATTCCATATGCGCCTAGCATGCACTAAGGCAATCTCTGACCTGCATGCATTGTACTAGGAAGCCGGCTACGGCACGTACCGTCATCCCGAAGCACACGTTAAAGGACGATAGTGCGGACTACGAAGCTGAGCTCGCAATCATAATCGGGAAGACGTGTAAGGATGTGAGCGAGTCAGAGGCGCTGGGCTATGTTCTCGGCTACACGGCCGCCAACGAGGTATCCAGCAGGGTAGCACAGTTGTCGCAGAGCCAAGCGTGCTATTCCAAGGGCTTTGATGGCGCTTGTCCGCTAGGCCCGGTCCTTGTCTCAGCAGCAGTGGTGCCCGATCCCAGCACTTTCACCATTCGAGGGTTAAAGAATGGTGAACTGGTGCAGAGCTCCAGTCTAAGGTGAGCACGTCGTCGTAAAGCAGAGTCAGGGGTATGCGCGTTAGGACTATGATAACTAATCTTGGTTCATCCAGTGATATGGTCTTCAACTGCGCGAAGCTGGTAAGCTTCGTATCGCAGGGGACCACACTACCTGCAGGGACCGTCATCATTACGGGAACGCCTGCAGGAGTAGGCTTCGGAAAGAAGCCACCCAATTGTCTTTACGATGGTGACGAGTTCGTGGTGGAGTTATGGCCTCATATTGGAAGTTTATACTCTGTGTTCGAGACCGAAAAATAGGGGTGTTCAGCACGCATGCTGACAGCCACCGAATCGTAGAAGCATCGGAGTAATATGCAGTGTAAGGATGGCCTGGAAATAAAATGTCCGTATCACGTTGTTGGGCAATGAGGCCTATGCGAATGATAGGGGTCAGACACGCAAATGCAAGTCGTGTTGCCCAACAGGAGGTGATGGTGGGTCGTGAGATATCATCGCCCACATCTAGGAAAATTTTCGACGAATCTCGGGCATGACCGGATATTGTTTCAGCCTCGCGAGATCGAGGAAGCCCTCCGACAGCGGAGCCGCATTTGATATTTTCAATAACTCCGTAATGATTTATTCGATCTCGTCCTCGTGGTCAAATTTGTATGCCGAACATCGGGCAAACAGAGTAGAGTATTCAGTCGCATGTGCTGAAAAGCGATGCTGACTAGCTCAGTTTGGCTCAGACTCATTCGACGCCAGTGAACCGTAGCCTACCGCGCAGTATTTATTAAGACTAAATGTTAATAGCCTGAGCCTGACAGGGGTTCATATGCAATGAAACGTCCGGAAAAGCGGATTTGATTGCCGCATGCAAAGAGAATACCACGAAACGACGTCGATTTTGGGGAGGGGAATAAAAAAAAAACACCATCCATTACCTCGGTCTCAGCCAAGTACCATGATGTGTACACCATCATAAGAGAGATATTGGCTGATACCCCAATGCATAGTGAACACCATGCCCTTGCTTCCTGCATGACACCCTCAAGTCCCCCGACTAGTCCTCCAAGTTTGGTTCATTGACGTAGTGCAACAAATACATATCTTAAAGCATTGGCCAAGGGATCCTTTCTGGAAGATGCGGAACTTATGGCTGATGTCCCAATGGACAGCAAATCCCATCGAGCTAGTTAGGCATGTAGGTATATCAACCTTATTATGTCCTTTATCAGTATTATTTTTCCTTTATAAAATATTCTTAGCTCTGGCCGCTAAGGCTGCTGAGATACCCGTCTCATAAAATCCGGGACTAGGTAGACACTTCAGGAAGGCAGCAGATGATTTTATTCGCCGGAATAGGCACTTCTGTAAATCTGCAACTTGGCGTGCCTGCAGCGCCTATTTGAAGTGAACCACAGTAGGCTCAGCCAGTGTCGTTCGAGTAATGTTCAGAACGCGCGTTAGTTGCCGGGCCAAGCCAACCAAACGATAGGCTGAGCAGGGTTTCCTTGAATGTCAAACGGCTCCTATTCATTTCATCAACGGAGAAAATCGGGAAAGTATACAATAACATCCTCATCTTGAATTGCGCAAGACATCGACTTTCAACCGAGTTTGTTCAGTTCTCATGACCGACTATTAGTGTCGTTTATAGATCATTGTGCCTATCAGAGATGGACACGCAGTGAGTATGCCCAGGGCTGTTTCCCGTAGAAGATTTTAGTGTCAAGCCTTCATAAAGACGATGTCAAATCTTGATAGAAAGGTTAGTTATTTCGAAAGTTAGGTTTAGTATGTATTAGTAAACAAAATGACGAATCTGCAATATATTTTTCATCGGGTGCCGTCTTGCCTATTTAGACGATGCCCTCTAAATATGATAGATGCCGAAACTCTCGTAGCGCTGTAGCTCGCTGTCGTAGACTAGGGTCTTAAATCATATGGTCTTACTCAATCAGATTGGCCAGTCTTAGGTGACAAGGACCTGATTGTGCATTTGTTCCTCTCCTAGACCCCTGAGCAGGCCAATAATAGGCGTTCATATTAAGTCCTGAAAGAACGGTCCTATCCGTGATAAACCGCAGTAAAGCTAGAGCCAGTTTGTACCAGACTAAATCCGATATTCCACCGTGATAGCAATCTTTCGATGATGATGTCACTATATGTACTGTGAATGCCTATAGAGGGGAAGCGGGTTAGCGCCTTGCACCTCTTGGCGTCGTGGGATGTTCAGAGTTGAGGGAACGGGTCCGTGAGCGTTAGATCACAGCTCTGGGGGAATGCTGTTACACTCAAGCCGTTCCCCAATACCAACACTACCCTAGCGCATACTTGAGCCATTTGTTAACGGGGACCAACGGTTGGACGTGGTTCCCCCGGAGGCCCGTCGTATGAAGAACAAACAGAAAATCGGTAATGGCACCTTATCCGAATCATTCAGGAGAGGGCATACTTCAGGTGCCGTAGGTGGCGGCTTCTTGCTGATACCCGCGAGAGCCACGGGTGACGCCTGAATAGGAAAACGACTATGGAAGTCGCTTTGATATCGAGTGTATCCCACCATAACTCAAATGGTGAGTGAGGACCCAAGCCCGCATAAGAGAGAGTAATCAAACTGCCCGTAGTGGCATTCGAATAGTATTTTCGTGAGGCTTTTCCAGCTGAAAGCCCCAGCAGCCCCAGTCTGGAGATAGCCCAGCGTTACTCGACGCCTCCGGCCTCTTAGCTGCAACATCCATAATGGTTTGTGGGACTTGTCAAACGATCGAGTACGATCGGTCGGAACCAAGTTTTATGTATGATACTAATCATTATTCCTCTGACATACAGTACAACGTACGTAAAAGGGCATTGGATGTGAGTGTTTTAGTCGTTGAATCCTGCAATTAGTATTGGCTCGGCAATCTCGCTTGCGATCGAAATTCGGTCTTGTCCCGGAACGCCGTGTTTTGGTTGAGAGTACCGGTGTTTCTTGAAGCTTGACTCATCGTCGGATCTACATATACCAACGAAGTCTCCGCGTACGGAGAAAATACCAGGGGTGTAAAAAGTCCACAACAAGAATCCTACGATCTTCCGTCTTCCGAGCGCCTCACACGCCAGCGGCGGTAAACCGACGATTTGAAGGATTACGTACTTCGTTACGGAGATGGCGAAAGAAAAGAAAAAACATGCCTGCAGAGAGGAATCGTTAAAGCAGCTAATATAGGCGGATCGACGGACAATTACATGCATCTTCATGCGGATCGTGCATGAGTATGTAAGAGTGACGTCGGTAAGAACGTGTAAGAACGTGGAGAGATAGATAAACGAGTATATAAATCTGCAGTAAGGGTCGACGGAGGGTCGATGGCGTTTTAGTTTTGGTTTTTCTTTTTAATCATTTAATTATTTAATTTTTTCTTCTATTATCTATTCAAGAATAGATGTTGGTACATAAGACCAAGATGGATGGCTGTTGGTGTATGTAAAAGTTTTAATAAAAGTTTTAATCATGCTCTAACCGGATTATCCTAGTTTCTAGACAGTTGCATTAGGTGTAGTTGAAGCTGCGTAATACCGGATACCTACACTTATGTAGATCACCAACGTTAGGGCTTTTACATGCTTAAGTCTCTCACCAACCCCATGGAGGACCTTCCATGTCAGCTCTAGGTTACCCGTCTGCCCGTTACAGCGGGCTGATTCTCAGGCGCGGGGCGCCCCGGCGTCTCATAGCTGGGGTTTTAGGTTATGCATCTATGCGTCGTCTAGATAGGTTAGTTTATCTTAAGGGTAAGGTGCCTCCTTCCTTTAGGTACATAACCTAAGGTAGTTAGGTAGGTACGTAGGTACATACCTAGGTACCTATATTGTTAGGACCTTCCACAGCTTATTGGATGCCAATTCAAGGTTATTAAATTCAAAAATGCTTCCTTTTTCAACTTACAACCCATCACCATAATTAAGATATCCAGTCACACGCAATGGGGAATGAGTATAGATATCAGCACACTCCAGTTGGAATCATGCTTTAGGACCATGATCAGCAATAACACCCCCCTCATGTCCCCGATTCAGCCTGCTCGGCATCCCCTTGATAGCAATCCTGTTGAAATTCTGCTCGTTTTTTTCTCCTTCACCGCCCAAGAGGACAAAGGGAACGATGTCGTTGACTAGACCGCTCGCAGCCTGCTGATTGGAGGTTGGCTCCATTATCAGAGCGCTAATTGTGACGACGACTAACATACATAGCGTTGCGGCGGTAGACGTTAGCTGGAGAAGTGGATTCGGCTTCTCGGCTTTGCTCTTTTCTGTATCGTGGTCAGAGCAGCAGGGTCAATATCTGATCACGATGACCGCTACACCTCTATGCAGCGAAATGGAGAAGGATTGGAGAAGCGATAACTTCCATGGTTGCTCAAGTGACTACCTACATGCCTATATACATACATTATACATATCAGAGCCTTATTGCCTCCGCTTCTCATAACAGACAGCCACATGCTTCTGCTTCGAGGCAGCATCTCCCGATTAGATACTAGCCTAACCCACTACGTGGGTATGAATTACCCATCTGGGAACCTATCACAACTCGTCAGATGCGGAGGGGGGGTAGCATAGCCCATTTTTGCCCATTCCGATGGGACAAGGAACTGATTGGATGCCGTCGAGATGGGATCTGAGCACCATTACATACATGCTGTTTACGGTAGTTTTGTATGTATGATCACCGTCGCTCTCGAGTACCTAGATGAAGGTGCTTAGGCGATTAGCAAGACCCTCCCCCACTAGATATGGACCGTTGCCTATATCCTACCTGTATCCTCAGTCGTATATTCAACGGTGTGAAGCTTCATTGCCCCCCGCTTACTATCCGCGTTCCGAGCAAAGTGGGTTTACGAAAATAGCGTAGCAAAGCAGATTGGTAAGAGCACCAGAGAATACAACGTTGATTCTGGCGACGAGACTACACTAGCAAAAAACCCTGGGCCTCATCGGTGTGGGTATTGTCAATCTCGTCACTTTTCCCCTCTGCACGAAGGGCCGAAGAGATCAAAAACCCGAATCCACTTTTCCGATGATCTTCAGGACAAAGAGACAGGCTTGATCAGCTATGATCGACATCATGGCCTATCGCATGCAATCCTGAAACACAGAGTCCCTCGCCGAAGATTTGATAGTTGCACAACGGGCGGCGAAGAGACGCATGGCTCGAGATAGGGTTGTGCAAAGAAGCAGAGTAGCAAATAACAGTGAGCGCGAGTGCCGATGGAACCGAGCCAAGCCCACTTGGAAGATCCCGGAGACAAAGGACGACAGAAGACTGTTGACGTAGAAGAATCCAAGATAGGGCTTACCATCGTCCTGCAGAATAGTGGCGCCAATAACCCCAAACTCGGTTTCGCTACCCACGTGCTCTACTCACGTCGCATCGTCGACTTTGTGAGATTGCGAAATAGCTACGAAAGGAAAGGACACGGGATAAGATAAGCATGAGGTGCCATACCGAAGTTCGGACGCGTCGGCCCGTTGGGGGGGCGTAGCTGACATCCGTTGATAATCGTTTATTGTCACTTATTTGGGGGTTCCGACAAAGCCATAGGAGCTCTCCTGATATGAGAATTGGTGGCACCTATCAACATGTGCCGAGCTGATATTCGTTGCGGTGATGTCAGCTACTCGGTGGCCACTTCGTTTATCAAACGAGGGGGTTCTCGAAGGTCCATCCGCAAGTCAAGTTTGTGGCTGTGACGGTAACTCCCAATGGCGGCTTACTGCCATGCCAACTTGTATGCAAACAGCAAATCACTTAACTGATCAATCTTGAAGTGCAGCTCTTCGGGTTGCCTTGTGGCCTCCTTCGTCGTCTCCAATTGGCTGGGGCATATAATTCTTACTGAGCCCACAGACTACAGGCTATGTACCAAATGAGAGAGAACTCAGCTAACTAGGGTCTGCTGCGAGACCTTGCAGTTCTGTCATGTCGAGAGATTTCAGCGAGACAGCTCTGATCTACCATGTCGTGAATTGCATTCATAGCAGGGCTTATCTTACTTATGACCTGTATACCCCTTAACGAGGACCTGGCTCCCTAAGCAACGAGCGCCAAGAAGCATATTCTATGCATGCAGTCAATGCAGTCATCCCTTCAGTGTAGCATACAGCTCTCCATTTGGAAAATGGATACCTGGCTGTATGCAGGCGGCTGGCTTCATCAGACCTGAAATCATACCTTCGCATCGTTAGGACCTAGGAACATGTATCTATGGTGCAATATAGGCTATGGTATACCACAGGCTAAGAATAGACCTGACTGGAGGTTACTGATTAAATTAGTATTTTTATTATACATGCAGCCATGCGTGCAAGCAGCTAACCTATAACGATATCGACCGGATCCGTCAGGCTGGGCTAAGCTCTCAAGCTACTGTGGTAGACCCCTACTTACGATCCTTTTCTCGTATAGACAAGCGATTCTAATATGGAAAACCATCGTGCATGCATCTTATTTCCCTTTATTCTCTTCGCCGGTCTCCATAGCCTCGATTTCTCCTCTCCTGTGCGTACCTCGTAGACGGCGCTCGCTCCGCGGGCTTCTGGCCGCTGGCCGATGGGCTTTTCCACTTTCCCCCTCATTTTTTTCAATTCAACCATCCCCTCACGACGTATGTGTTATACATACACGAAAGCATGACGATGAGGTACCTTGCATAACATAAGGCTACAAGAGAGGGGGAAAAGTAGGAGTACAATGCAATTCTAGTTGCGCGCCTCGAGTAGGGTTAACTTTTGCGTGCGTCTGTTAGTGTCTGAGCACCTAGGCATCTGGGCACCTGGGCACCTGGGCAGGGCAAGGTAGGGTATTATTGACATTGATATTCCGTACATACATCCATCTATGATGGACGATGGACGATGGACGATGGACGGGTGTAAGCGAGAGAGGCTCTGCCGAATTTAGGTTAGGGATTTGAAAGGCTTCGATTTATTCTTACCTAATATAATATCATCGGTTGTCTATCAATTTATTTACATGTCCATTTACATGCCCTAACGATAGGTACATAAGTCCCGCTAAGTCTATGATTTAATAGTACTTGGAACAAACAAACAAACAAACAAATAGCCCTGTGTGACAATAGGATAATGGAGAAGTAGAATTGGCTTCCAAGGTTTAGGAATGTGATAATTGTGGTAGTAGCCAAGTAAGTGCCGTATCAAATGTCAAGAGTTTTTACCATCTGCGCATAAAGTATCGTACATTAAGTACCTAACGTTAGGTATGTACATATGGGCATATGGGCAATGGTCATACATATTGATACATATAATCAATAACTATATACAATATACAGTACATTACATAGGAATTCGCTGTTAGCAAGAATCCCGTTCCTAAAGTCCAGGTGCCTCGTGACCCTAAATCATGCCACACCGCTTGAATGCAACGGTATCTAGGTACCCATTTTCGAAATCCCATCTAGCTTTTTTTTTTTTTCCTCTCACAATTTTTTAATTTGTTCCCCTAACCCTTCGAAAAAGTTAGTTCACTTTTTTTTTTCCTTCTCTTTATTTTTCCCCTTTCTCTACCACCCCCCCCCCCCCCCCTCTCTTTTCAGTGAAGTTATGCAAAGCCTACCTCATAATATAGGTAATCTTAGGCTTTCTTTAACGAGATTGGGCAGCTTTTCCTGTAGCTTACCTTAGGTACGATGGTGAAGTATTAACCACCTCATTTATCGTTTTCGTCTTTTTCTTTTTTCTTTTTTCTATTTCTTCTATGTAGTTGCCTTCTTCGTAGCTCCATAGTTCATACCCCTGCCCCTGGCCTTAACCCTCCCCCCCCTGTTGCCCTGTTGCCCTGTTGCCCTGTGCCCTGACAGTTGAGTCGGATGGCCTTGTCCTATCTGCCATCATCAGAAAGGGCTCAACTGCTTAAGCGTCCACCACCATGGGCATATATAAAGTTAGTCCCGTCCCAACTTAAAATAACCCACCCTTCCTAGGGATATCAAATATCAATAGTCTCACGTACTCGACAGAAATACTTAAAGGGCTCGTTTCCCACTCCATCGTACTTCTAAAGCCCACCTACTTACACAAAACCATCTTCGAGGAAGTAGGCTTGCTACAATAGACCTCTTCTCATACGTACACGTACTCATATATACTTGTTGTTGTTTCTTCACAACCAAAGACATACATACTTCAACTGTCTTCCATCTCACATAAAACTCGTCTACATAAAAGTGACAAGACTCTTGATTACGACACCCTCAAGACTCAAGCTAAGCTTCAACTACTCTAAGCCTCTTTCGGCCAACTGTCCGTCACCATGTGCGTCAAGGAGCGCCAACCTCTCGTCGATGGCTGCTGCACGTTCTGCTGCAAGGCAGTCGACTTTGGCACCCACGACTACTGCGGGAACAACTATGCCTGCCCGCGGTGTCCCGATTAGGAGTCGTCACCCTTTTCCTCGGATGCAAGCTACGGGGCTAAGATCCACGAGCTCGGCTACTGTCCTTCTCAAATCACACATCTTTATCATCTTCCCCATTCTTCTGCTTGGCCTCGACGAGAACTACTACTACTACTACTACTACTACTACTACGACGCCAGCATCGCGCGCGCAAACTGGGTCAACTCACTTACACTAGTGACTCAAACTTGCTCTACTGTCTTTACATACATACCCACATACCCACATACCGTATACAGAGTACCGACAACTCCTTCACCTGGGTCACCCCCCCGCATGCAAGGCTGACGATAAGACGGTGTCTGGTCTAGGTGTGTGCAACACCCTGTCTCGACGGTACCTCTCTCTTAAGGTTGTCGTCTTAAACTGGGCTATGAGAGAAGAAGGCCTGCTTTGGTTGTATTGCGTATGCTGCATACTGCAAACTGCACTGTAACTCTTCGTTACCATACGTTTTGACCATTCCCCCCTCCTACTCCTCCCACGCACCTTGTTCGTTATGGCTCACCTCGACTCCATGCACCCTGACCACCCTGACCACCCCCCTCATGTACTACTTTCGTTGTTGCATGGCCATGCGTTCTCGTGTTGGTTGTCCATTTTTATCATGGCTTTTTCTTTTTTCTTACACGCATCCTGATTTGGCATTCCGTTCTTTGTTGTTGTCTTGGGATGGGGCCCGGATGCGAACTGGAGTTCATATGGAGCAACGAGCAGGGATTCCGGGCATTGCTTTTTTTGTTTGGTGTGACATTTGGGCGCTGCAAAAGAGTTTAGGAACTGAATATCATGTGTAAGGGCGCAGGGTCTACGGGCATTTTTTCTCCATTATTCTAGGTATACAGTACTGATGGAGCTATGGTGTTTCTTTTTGTCCCCCCCGGCTGTTTTTCTCCTCCCTTCCACCGTTCCCTGAAAGTTAGCGAGTAGATCCCAGATGGATCCGCACAGCGTAGCGGGAATTCTCTTACTTGTCTCTGGTCTCTGGTCTCTGGTCTCTTAGTCAGGACGTGATGATATATCCCCTGGTTATACCCACATTGGTTGGATATGAGATCTAAAAGCTGACAGCCGCGGGCTGGGGAATAAGTGGTGTTTTCCAGCCTTATTTGAGATGAGAATTGTCTATGGATTGGTGCATTTTTTGCAGAAGAATTGGACAACGGCCAGGGGGGGAAACGACCACTACCGCCCACCGGAGTGTCTCAACTTGCATGGGAAGTGAATGTCTAGGAAGGGAAATTGTTTTTTCTTTTGCGGAGAAACGACATCGAGAACATGTGGTTTCTATCTATTTTCTTATATTGATACCTTGTCACGCGGGCAATTTGGGATGATTATGCTTATTCTCGATGATACCAAAGCATGTTATGAGAATCAGATCAATCAATGAATACAGTTAGTTATGATATATGATACAATCTATCATACCCCAGAATCCCATCTTTTCTCCCTGTTCTTCCGTGATCCATCCTTACGATTCAAGCCTTAGGATCCCCGTCCGTCTGCATGTTCAAGGTCTCGCCTCCCAAATATGGTCCTGACGGCCCCCATCGACCATCGATCCTCGGCGCCCGGCGACCGTCGTACCGGGAGTGGTAGGAAAATCCTTAGGCGGAGTCCATGCTACCGTAGCAAGGATGGCAAGGATGAATCGCGTTGTTAACGCTGATTACTTCTAACATTGACATTGGGGTCTATCTGACACGCATCTCGGGTTTCGTCCATGACTATCACCGCTCCCGAGATCATATTTTTGCTTACGGGGTTGCCATGCCATGTACGTGTGTGTAACGTGCTTACGCCGCACCGAAGCTTGCTATTCAACGGACCACCGTAGCTGATCAAGGACTCTAACCCGTGCTAGACAGCCGCAAGGGGCTGATAAAGGACAGTCCCATGCTGCATTTTATTTCCCATTTGGGTTATATATTTCATGGTAGTAAGTATTCCGAGACAATAAGATGACATCTATATCATACGTCTCGCGATAGATAATGCCATTATGCTTGGGTAAACGTGGGCCACGTAGCTTCCTCTGCTTCAGGATTCTACATACATGAACATACATGAACATACATGAACATACGTGCGCGCATCGTCATATACATGAGCTATCAACCCACAAACCGGGATGGGTCATGGGAGCAACGAGCTACAGTAACCACCTATCGCCATTCCTCCTATATACTTCGGCACAATGAACCAGGAAGAAGTCGAAAGTTACGTGAGGGACAAGGGTGTATAAGCAATGTTTAGGTAGGCGAACAAATGCGGACGTCTCGGGACTGATCAACAGAAAAGCTATGTAGGTCCGTCTATCCCGGAGAATAACTACATAAGTAGTATCGATAGGGTGCCCTGCTGTCCTGCTGCCCACCATCTTGATGCTGCTGCCGCAGCAGCTGCCGCCACTGACTCGCGAAGGACTAGCCCGTCACCCCATCGTTGGCAGAGATCCAATCACCCTGAACACGGAGGCGAACCCGAGTAAACCACTGTTTGGGTCAGCGGGGACGATATCGATGATTCGATATGCATTCTGATATCTGATATATTCTTACTCGATGGCAATGAAACCCCAGTGGCAAGAAGCATCGTCATCATCATCATCATCATCATCATCATCATCATCATCTTGCAAAAATTTGGGTGGGCAAGCCCAACCTATCTAACTAGCCTCCTACGGCAAGGGTCGGAAGAGGAGGCACATTGCCTTGCGCTCCTGTTATCGTGGAAGTATCGGGGTTTGCTTGTCATCATTGATTATTATAATCTCTTTCGTTTTCTGGTGATAAGATTGGTCGGTCAAACAACGGGTGCTCAGGGTTCATACATACACATGTAGGTACATACATGCCCGTGCCGCGAACAGATTCCAACCAAATCATGTCCGCATCACCCAGGAAGTGAATAGAACAACGGGAGAAGCAGAGCCTGCCGCAAACTAGATAGTCCCAGCCCTGTAGGAAGGATGCTAACGGGCTCTCTGCAGCATGCATAGCAGCTAAGGAGCAGACTTGGCGATGTTGTGTTGGAAGAGGAGCTGGGTGGTGGGCGAGGGTCCAAGTCGGTTCAGTGGAGTACAAACGGGCAGGGTGTGCGGTCGGTGCAGCGTGAATCGTTCCTGTCCTGTCCGGTCCTGCATGGCGGGTTGCAGGAGGGCATAACGCAGCTCCGTCTCTCATTCGCCGCCAGTGCGGTTTGTTCCTAGCTATCAGCGAACTAGCTGCAATACCTACATACTAGGCTACGGTTTTCCCCCATGGGGCCCATGGGGGTTAGGGATTGGCAGTCCGTGCTCCTAAACACCCTTCATCCGCCTTCTGTCGGCGCGACGGGCAAAGCAAGAGAAGCGACAGGTACGAAACGTGCCTAATGTATGTGAATAAGTGCGCGTACGCGTGTGTCTGTAGGATGTACCCAGCCAGGCAAGGCCACCCTAGGTAGATAGCTGCCTAGCTCGGAGCAGTCTCGTCAGTGTCTCCCAAGTTAGAGGAATCGACGGATCTTGTGGAGCCAAAAGAGTCGAATTGGACATCGCTGTGCTGCGCTGTCGCTGTTGTGTAACGGGCAAATCGCCCGGGATATGAGCGACTGGAACTGACTGGGTGACCCACGGGCTGATTAGCCAGATATTCTTGTGTGGGTTGTGTGGCATGTGGCATACCTAGGTCAAAGTTCGCGGAGGACTGTAGACGATGATTTGAAAGCGATTCCTAAAGCAATATACCTAAATTGGCATGCCTTATTGGAAAGAGGGGTACATTTTGTCCGGCAGACATGGAGGAGCTAGGGGTAGAAAGCCACATTGCTACTTGGTGGTCCACTTTGGCTAGGTAGGGATGAGTTACGAACATGGCAATGGGCGGATTAATCAACTACACCAAGGCCCCGGATCCCATATTGCGGCAATGGGCCGGACTGAGTACGCGAATGACGACGGCTTCTGGCGGTTGCCGCTGTTTCCTGACTCTTTCCTGACTCTGGAGAAGGCCTAGAAATTCACCGACCTCACCTTGAGGGTGCCAGGGTCCTGCTATGTAGGAAGCACCATCGATTCCCTGCATGCAGGTCGACCGAGAAGGGAAGACATTACTTAAGCAATAAATGCCAAGGGATAGCAACGCAGATAGCCTGGCCCACCAAGAATTCCTAGTCTTTGGATTATCTGGCGTAAGGAGCTTCTGCTGCTGAAAGGGCGTTACTCTGGGATGGGGTTCTCCATGACCTTGATGTTCCTTTGATCGTCGCTGCAGGCACGTATTTCTTGGTCCAACCCAGCACCCATTAGTCACATATCACATTTTGATATCTCATCTTCCCTCTGGGGCCTCTGGGGACTCAGCCTAGTGGAGCTGGTCCCCACGGCCCCGACGACGGCAACATCGTCTTACATCGGATACAACTCATCAGGCCATTCTCGATAAAAGGGTACTTGAACATGACCAGGTCCGGCAGATAATCCCCCTGCAACAATCCCTCCTCCGAAACACCAAGGCGGGCCAAAAGGGTATCATTTTCTAAACAACAAACAGGACGCTCTTCGCAGCGTGCATTTTGCGTAGTTCCAAATTCTTGGTACCGTAACGGAGATTCGTGGTGAATCATTCCTGGTTCGGTCACCTTGGTCCGGTGACCCCCACTCCCATCCAAGCTTCACTCTCAAAGTTTAGCTACCGCTTATATTGAAAACCTGCCCGGGAATAATTAGATATTAACTTACAGCTGCGACCCTGCCTGTTATGCTGTAGCATCGCGAGCAAATCATATGATGATCGCCACATACAAACCTGGTGTAAGGCCTGTGCCTGTTTGGAATATTTCGCGACGCTCAAACGGCTCGGCAGGCTTTAACCTGGTCGGCAGATGTCTCGGCATTCTTTATCAATAGAGGCTTAGGAAGACAGCAGCGATCGACGACTTATCATACTTGACGTACTTGCCCTTGCCCTTGTCTATCTCGTGGTACCGGTCCCAGAAGCGATTGTAAAGAGGCTCAAGCATCTGCTGCATGTCCTTGGCCAACATTTGTCTCACTTCTCGTTCCATGCTGTAGGTCTTATGCCGAGCTACTAATTCATCAAAAGATGCGTTGAAAATCTGGAATTTTGCCTTGATACTGTCCTTGTCTTTGCTGCTGAGCCCCTTGAGAATCGATGCTGATTCGGACGAGCCAGAAGGCGGCCGTTGGGTCCGATTCGTGTGGATTACGTCAAATAAGTGCATCGATACATCTTTGCATGCCTCAGCATAGTAGGCCTTCGCCTTTTTGCGCCAGCCCTCTAAGGCGCCGAGCTTGCCTTCTAAGATTGGTTTGAGGTCAGAGTCCCGAATCATGCGTTCAATGATAGTGACACTGTTCGCTAAAAGCACACCCCAAATGGACTTTCCTTTTAGCAATGCCCTTGCTTTCTGCTCGAGCGCCGACATTAGCGCATCTATCGTATCAGTACAATAGTGCGCAAAAATCTCCTTCCCATCGGCACCAATGTCGAACGATGCCAGGCTAGGAATTCCGTCCATACTAGTGTTCGCGGCAGCAGCCGACCTCCAACCACCGTCCCCTAGCGAGATCATAATGCTGGATATTGGCCGAAGGAAGTCAACCATGGTTTGCAAGCGTTGCATCGTCTCTGATACAACGGGCACCGGCGAACCATCCGACGGGAGGGTTTGAATTGCCCCCACTCTCCGCTTCGTCTCCTCAAGCAGCTCGGCAAGTGAAGACTTGCCCGTCTCGCGTACTGGTTTCAATGCGGCGGCCAGGGTAGATCTAAGTTCGCCTGTGCGCTCTTCGATATTGTTGGACAGATTAGACATTATCTCAATGACTTCGTATGCAAGATAACAGTCGGTGTTGAGATGGGCCTTGATGTGATTATTGAGTTCTCGAATCGTTCGAGCCAATTCAGCCAGCGGGGCTTGACATGTCATTTGAAAAGCTGGTCCCCAGTCTTGTCGCATAAATATGTTGCAGATGTTGTCGTATTCGGCAACGAATAAACCTTCCATTGCCTGCGCATACATGCCAATTCCATTGGTACCAGCCCGATAAATGGCATCTGGACTCTTTTTCTTTGCCGTGTTCACGCTTGCATATGCCAGGTTTACTAGGGTCTGTTGTAGATATTGTCCTCTTACTTCCGCATAGATTTTGATTAGCGGGTTCTCGGACAAAGAGTTGCCAGATACATAAGAGTTCATTAGGCTCAGGCGCGAGATCTTATCCTGGGTCAATAAGGGGAACGGCGTATTTTTGGTCGTATATTGTAGCGGTTCAATGGAGCGAGGTGTCTCTGCCCGCAACATCTTGTCAAACGAGTTCTCGAGTTGGGTATTTCCAGACTTGATTAAGCGTTGGAGATCAGTCATGGTTTGCTGATTTGCGCGCAGGTTTGAGGTTTTCATGTCTGCTAACGCCTTATTCAACCGTTTAATGGAGTTTAGGTAGTTGGATAGACCGGCCTTCTCGGGCCCCTGGCGGATAATTGCTTCTTCGTCATTCTTTGAATCGGCGGGCTGGCGAAGTCTCTCTATAGCTCCGATGACGGCATCGATGTCTATGGGAATTTACGAATTTAGTACAAGGCATAGGACACAACGCTGTTGGGTGGTATATAAAAAGGGACGAGCTCACTGTTCCCCAAGACCTGAAGCTTTTTTGTTTCGCCAGTGAGGGGACCTGACACATCTCGCACACTCTTGCCGGTAGCCTCCAACCTTCCTAGACATGCCTGGATCTTCTTGGTCAATTGGGTTGTCTTCTCTAGTCGCGAGTTGAGCACATCAACTTCAGCACGAGCTTCTTCATCAGCGGCATGGCGACTGTTAGACAATCCTACGGCCATGGTCCACTTCTACTTTGCGACAAACAACACAAATCGCGAAATTCGAAAGCGACACCGATAATTCGAGGGTCAATGAGTGTATCGTATTGGTGGATGCGAACGTTGATGTTTAGTTTAGGTTTATGGTGTCAGGAACTGGTGCGGCAGGAAATAGGGAAGTACCTAAGTAATACCTTGTAAGGATGACGGCAATCTCAACTAGATGGTACCTAGGAGGTAGGTTTTGTGGCTGAATCTGGGGGGCTGTTTAGACCGTTAACACATGCTATCAGCTGATTCCGCTAAGCTTAGACCACTGAAGTTACACGCCGTAGTTTGACCGCACATGCCTAGGTACCTATGTACTGATATTCCTTGACCGGTGTCTCGTCACGCCAATCATTTATTCTCCAAGATGTGCTAAATGCGCCTAGGTTTCCCGACTAAATGCATGAAACCTTCTATATCAAGTTAACTTGGTCTTTTTATTTAAAACTCGCGAACTTACAAAATAATTGCCCTTTTACATACAAATATATATCTGTATGTACATGAGTAGTTGCTAGTAAACGTTACTTGCAAGCACTGAAGCCGGAGGTAATCGGAGGATTTAGATTACTAGATTGGGACTTTAATTGATGTGGGGCATCTGCAACCACTTTACAGGTTTACCTAGTAAAGACGCGTTCCACGCGGAAAGCGCGTTTAGAGACGCGACATGGATTTTTTTACTTCCCCTCTGCCCCTTATCCTAAACAACCTGAACTACCTAACATAGCAATTCGACCTAGATCTTCAACCTCCCCTCCCCCACCTATACCACATTGCTCCGTACTCAACCACTAAGAATTATCGTGGCATCAAGCTATCCTTCTAATTACTGTAATTTACTGTCTTTTCCCGCCAAGTCAGAAGATAAGAAAAGTTAAGGCATCATGGATAGTTTCATGCTTCGAGATGAAGCGGCCAAGGAGCGTATTCGCTTGGCCGAGGAGTTCCTCGATCCTCGTAAGTTACCTACTAAACAGCGCCGGCATCAGTATGATATTAATGAATACTTTCATCGACAGATGACCAGCATGCGAGGAGTTACAGATCCGATATCATTCTAATGCTTCAGAAGAACCAGAGGCGGTTAGTCGTCAATTTAGACCACGTTCGTGACCACAACGCAGAACTTGCAGACGGCTTATTATTCGATCCCTTTGACTATACCCTGGCCTTTAACCATGCGCTTAAGGAGATCGTAAAAACTATCCCTCAAGCACGACCCGATCAGACCGATCCAGATGTCTTATACTACTGCGCTTGGGCAGGCAGCTTCGGTTTAAATTCTTGCAATCCGAGAACGCTATCATCAAACCACCTAAACCATATGGTATCGATCGAAGGCATCGTCACAAGATGCTCGCTCATCAGACCAAAGGTTGTGAAGAGTGTGCATTACAATGAGAAGAAAAATATTTTCCACTTCCGTGAATATCGTGACCAGACTATGACCAATGGTGTAACTACATCAAGTGTCTATCCCCAAGAAGATGAGGAGGGTAACCCACTCCTAACAGAGTACGGATTCTGCACATATAGGGATCACCAGACCATTTCTATACAAGAAATGCCTGAGAGAGCTCCCGCCGGTCAACTCCCCCGTGGTGTGGACGTCATTTTGGATGATGACCTAGTTGACAAGGCTAAACCCGGTGACAGAGTCCAACTTGTCGGTATCTTTCGAACACTTGGAAACCGAAACACAAACCACAATAGTGCACTCTTCAAGACCATAATCCTAGCAAATAACATTGTCCTTCTCTCGTCCAAAGCAAGCGGCGGTGTGGCGACAGCAACAATTACCGACACCGACATCCGTAATATCAACAAGGTTGCCAAGAAGAAGAATCTCTTTGAGCTTCTATCGCAGTCACTAGCGCCTAGTATCTTCGGTCACGACTATATCAAGAAAGCGATCTTACTCATGTTACTGGGTGGCATGGAGAAGAATCTGGAGAATGGTACACATCTCAGAGGTGACATCAATATTCTCATGGTCGGTGACCCTTCAACGGCCAAGTCGCAACTTTTGCGCTTCGTGCTCAATACTGCGCCGTTAGCCATCGCAACAACCGGTCGCGGTTCATCGGGCGTCGGTCTAACGGCGGCTGTCACAACTGACAAGGAAACCGGTGAAAGGAGACTAGAAGCCGGCGCTATGGTTATGGCAGACAGAGGTGTTGTTTGTATTGATGAGTTTGATAAGATGTCGGATATCGATCGAGTTGCTATCCACGAAGTTATGGAACAGCAAACAGTCACCATTGCCAAGGCCGGCATTCATACATCGCTCAATGCCCGCTGTAGTGTCATTGCAGCCGCCAATCCTATCTTCGGTCAATACGATACTCACAAAGATCCCCACAAGAATATTGCCCTCCCAGATTCCCTCCTATCGCGTTTCGATCTCCTGTTTGTCGTTACGGATGATATCGAAGATACCCGAGATCGCCAAGTTTCCGAGCACGTCTTACGTATGCATCGCTATCGGCAGCCTGGTACCGATGAGGGTGCTCCTGTTCGCGAAAACGCCCAGCAAGCCCTTAGTGTTGCGCTACAAAGTCAAGACGCCACTCAAAAACCTACCGAAGTATACGAGAAATTCGACGCGATGCTGCACGCCGGTGTTACTCTTACTACTGGTCGCGGCGCCAATAAGAAGCGGGAAGTTCTCAGCATTCCGTTCATGAAGAAGTATATCCAGTACGCAAAAACGAGAGTCAAGCCTATACTAACTCAGGACGCCTCGGAGCGTATTGCGGAAATATATGTCGGGCTGCGCAACGACGAGATGGAGGGCAACCAAAGGAGGACATCTCCTCTGACCGTCCGTACATTAGAGACGTTGATCCGTTTGGCAACCGCGCACGCCAAATCACGACTCTCGAACCGAGTAGACGAACGAGACGCGTTGGCAGCCGAGGCTATCCTCCGTTTTGCCCTATTCAAGGAGGTGGTTGAGGATGAGTCAAAACGAAAGCGCAGGCGTACTCAACGGCCTGAGTCAGACTCATCAGACGAGGACAGCGACGATGATGACGGTGATCGTGGTGATAGCAGCTACAGGGGATCGACGGCTCGCGGTAGGACTGCCCCGTCAACCCGCACGAATGGACGCAGCCAGCCATCTACCAACGGCAGCCGCCGTCCTAACGGCACGAATACCAGCAAGACTCCAGGTACTCCCGCACGAGGAAATGACGACGACGATGAAGACGAAGATCTTTATAATGCCACACCACGACGTTCTAACAGAACCGGTCCTACATCCTCATCAAACGCACCCGCAACATCCCAAGTCTCATTCGCCTCCTCCGTACCGGCCTCGCAACTCGAGACGCAGGAAGAAGACACGCAAGAAGATGCGGAGCTAGCCGCCGGTGCAGCCGAGCTCAATATCGAAGTGCCGATCACTCCCGAGAGGCTAGCGACATTCCGGACGGCGCTTGGACAGCTTCTCAGCACGGACCTGTTCGAAGACGACTCGGCCAACGTGGCTCAGGTCATCGAGGCTGTTAACAAACGTATTGAAGGGAAAGAAGCCGCTTTCTCGAGAGAGGAGGCCGTCAAGGCGCTTAAGAAGATGGATGATGCGAATCAGATCATGTAAGTGGCTTCTCCTTTCGAAGTTTGGGCGTATCAATACTAATGCGATGGCACAGGTACACGGATGGCGATTTGGTATACAAGATCTAAGGCACGATGAATACGACTCGAGAGATATCGTTGCCACCTTGGATTGGTTGATTTATAGGGTTTGATGAGTTATGAAGACCGATGAGTTTGGTGGTCACCATGATGTATCACGATCTTAGCATCCCCACCCTTACGGCCTTGCCGGCATATGAAGCCTGCTATGGTATTCCAATACGAGTACCAACCAATCCGCTTATTAAATGGATATAGTGTTACGAAGAGACGTGAAGGAGGGTTATGTAATTTGACGAGCCACGCTGTTAATGGATATTGATTCGAATTGTTCGAATAAGCTATACCAATGAATAGGCTCGATATTAAGTTCTGAATGAAAGAACATTCTGTCGTGATACTTTATACCATAGTATCCTAATCGTCAAAGAATCAAACCATTAAATACTTTGAAGCCCGATAGTTTTGAGGCTTTGGTCTGTATCTTAGCTAAGAGCCATATTACGGACAAAACTCATAGCAGGTACCTAATAAAACTGGAGGAACTACGTAACTAGCTCGCAGTTAAGACCTTTTACACATTTGGGAATGTCTTCTAGTTTTGAGCATTCTCATTCATACCTACATGTTAGGGCTTACTAGTTTAACCAAGACTACCCAGGTACTTAAGTTCCGCCTCTCCCAATACCCCTCATTAAGAGTTATAACTTAGATATATGTATAGTGTTAGTTAGGAATAGCTTAACCTAGATGATTAACAATCATGCGTTATACACTCAAGCATTCACAAGACAAGCACAAGCACAGGCGAAAATAGCCTACATCTTAAAGAAATCAAATCAAATCCATTTCGCAAGAAATCAGTCCGATATCAAGAATCCCTAAACCTATTGCCGTGCTATCCCTGAAACGAAGGGGGCAAGTGTGGTTCTCTCTCTTCCTCGCAGAGACGCCGGGCAAATGAAAACAACAACCCTTTAAAAGACAAAAGTGCTAGTGCTAAGACCGCATCTAGCCTGCAAATGCACATGCGTCGCAATGCCTCTATAACAGGCCATTAAGAGATCGACTGAACGATCCAGGATTCAGGGTGTTTCATCTCACGCCTGGTTGCACGAACATGTGCTAATTATCCTATAATAATATAACCTTTCTGCATAGACTCCAAACCCGTCCATCCAAGTAAACTGGTCCGTCCATGCGTAATGGTCAAATCGTACGAGTGTATCTAGGCAATAGCCAAATCACCGCGTAACTAAAAAAGAAACTCACCACCAGGTGGTGGGCGCACTAAGAAGCTTTATCACCCAGCATCTTCGCAATCTCCTTAGGCATATCTGCAAACTTCTCCTCGAACGTCTTCTCAAACTTCTCACAGTTGGCCCACATTGGGGAGCCTCGTTCGTGGTATGCGTAGCAGTTGGTGAAGATCTGGCGGATGTCGGCCGAGAACTGCTGCTCGTCGTGGTACTCTCTTCGATCCATCTTGCTTTTGATCGTGCTGAGATCCATAGGCATCTTAATCTTTGTCAGGTAATCCGGTACGCCATCTTCGACAGGGCGGACAGGTTCGCGGAAAGGACCGACCAGACGAGTCCAGAAACCTATTGATTATGTATGTATTAGTATGAAATGACTAATGGCAGATATGAGTGATTTATAAGGTAGGTAACTTACCAGGTCCAGATAACATCTTACCCAAGAGTCGCTCGCAGAACCATAGCTTATCTTCCGTTGAGTATTGCGAAAGGTCGGCATTTAAGCTAGATCGCTTAAACTTGATAGGCTTAGGCGTAGGAAGTGATGCTCTTGAGGCGGGTTTCTTAGCCCCGACCTTTCTTTCACCAGAAGTTAGCCTATTCGAGGCCACATCCGAGTGACGATGCTTCTGTGGCTTGGTGTATACATCGTCTTCACTATCTTCTGGGTCTAGATAGTGGACATTCTTCCTCTGGGCCTGGCTGGCAGGGGATAGGACAGGATTAACCTGTATGACTGGCGAAGAGTTCAGATGGCTCATTGCTATTACAAGCTCACTGAGTACCTCTTGAGGCAAAGACTTCGTGAATTCTTGTCTGGACTCTGAGGATCTTATGTACTCTGCAGCCCAGTTCAGAAGGAGCGTGCGGATAGAGGAGCCCTCTGGAGCGTCTTTCCACGCCTGAACAAGGAGAGGCGTAGCGGGAATATGCTGTGTGACACGTCTGCATTCAGCCATAGCTTCGAGGGCCTCGTCGCAGAGACCTTCAATACCTAGCTCGTTTCCCAGCTTCCAAGCGGCAATCAGAATTTCATAGCCAGGGAGAGAATCGGCGTCGGGAAAGAGGCTTCCGGTATATAAGAAGTTCTGGACAAAGCCAAAGATTTCAGGGGTGGCTTGGGGAAGCTTGACAATATGCTCAAGCCCGGCGTCTTCCCCCTGTTTGTTGGCAAACTGGATTCGATAGTGGGAGGACTTGGCGCAGAGGAAGTCCTTCTGGATGCCAAAGGGGATCTCATCTTCACCAACGAGGATGACAACGAAGATGACATGGGGTTGCCTTGATGATACAGAGGTGAGTAATAATGATAAATATATCGGACAAGAGCATTGACTTACAACCAAGAGAATTTGGTAGGAACGACAACATTTACTGCGGCATCTACCACAGCGTCCACTCCCCCACTTACAACCTCTGCCATTGCTTCAGGTTCCGACGCCATGATTTCACCCCCTATGTTAACCAGAGGTCAGATGGGAAATAGTTTTAATGATCGGACAAGTTCCCCAGAGGTGATGGTTTATGTTGGTGAGGGAGAGACGCCAGAAAGATGCAATATGTAAGATGTAAAATGTAAAATGTAAGACAATAAAAAGCTTTAATGAGGAATGAAGTTTCAAGACTGATGCAACAGTTCGGTTGGGAATAATTAATTCGTCAAGTTCAAGTTCAAGTTCAAGTTCGGATTGAAGGTGCGACGCGGGGTTCTTTAATAAGATGCAAAATGACAATTGCAGAAGGAACGTACCTAGAATAGTGAGTCAGTTGAAAATCCGAATATCCATAGACCTATTGATTATCTATTTCCTACTCACTCGGACTTTTAATATTCACTTCATGAGATTCATCAGACCTGGAGCAGACAAAGTGCCAAGCCACAGCTTCACTCAAGCGCTAAAACTTTACGCCACAGCTATCGCGATTTGGTCGCGACTTCTTCACTGTAGATACAGCAAAGTTCCAAGAGTTTTCAAGAAACTTTGGCGAAAGTAAGATGGTTTAAAGAGTGCATACATTCAATTCTCCATAGCATTGTTGAAATGGAAGGTGGAGACGGATTGACTGAGTAGGTCTTGTTGATGATGAGTTCCAGCGCGATGTTAGATTCGCAGCTGCCGTCAAGAAAAATGCAAATGGGAAACTCCAAGTCAGTGTCAGGGGTGACACCAGGTGCGGGTACGTACAAATGAGCCTCCACCCCAGCCACAGCAACCTTAAGCTCTAATATACCTATGTATGTAGTACCTGAGCTTATGTAACCATATGCTGCACAGTTCCATATATGTTATTGCTACTGCGCATACAGCGGTTATCTACCAATTCACACACATATTACTACACTTCAATTATAGTTACACCGGATAATCTTAACTTTATTGTCGTACTTCGTACTAAGCATTGAATTGTCATTGACGCGTCTTCAGATATTGAAGTATACATATATTGTACCTACCTACATGTACTTGACAATTGACTCAAGCCTGTATAGTTCATTCTAACTAGTTAATTATTCATTATGTTCAATTGTCTCTTTTACCATAGCCCAGTGTTGTGAGTGTAGCAAATATGCTATGAAGTTGACAACGTTATAATTCATGTCTTAAAAGAGAATGATTGACCACATGGTATTCATTCAGCTTAACCAACTTAAAAGGCTACCTTGCTTATTATAATCTAAGCATGTAAGTAACTAACAACTATGTCAGCAACTTATGCTGTAAGAGTTTCCAGCGTTTAACTTCCTTCAACTATTTACTACTTAGATAGGTATGCATGTTGCACAAAGCATTCACTAATATTAGTAAGAATCTGGGACTCAAGCTTGGGCCATATAACATTAACTTGGTAAATACATACTTCCTAGTGAATGAATTATAGTAGTTAATATCTAGCTTACATTCAGCCTCTAGAGCTTCTCATATATTCATAGTGATATCATTGTCTCCTTTCAACGCTCCCTAAAAGTACTAGGGAATTGTGAATCGTGTCAAGAGCTCTTGTGGCCCGACAAGGAAAACACAGCTGGAACGTGCATCCGTTCACCCATGGGTTCCCACTCGAATCTGTATGAAGTTCACGGGCTATCGGTTATCCATTGACCAACGAGCGGCCGCATTTCGATCCATGACAACATGCTTCCCAGTCACTCTCTGTTCGCATGTAAAGACCTGCCTAATCCCACGCGCCTCGATAAACAAACCCATGAGATTCTCCAAGAGGTCCCGCCCCTTGCGTATTCCCTTATTCTTCACCCTCCGGGATTGGTTCAGATCATGCGATTGTATTTGTCGGGTTGCTGTGGAACAAGCGCTACCGAACTGGATCAGCTGTTGGTGTGGACGTACGAGTGAGCTATCATTTTGTTCTTTATATGTTTGCGAAACATCGCAAGTTAAAAGAAGCAAGATGCTGTGGGTGCGTCCCGTCCGCTCGAGCGAATGTAACCGCCGTAGCGGTAGTTGCACAGTATACAGTCGTTCTCATTCAGGCGCTTATAGGCCGCATATTTGCCGGACCTTACATATTATGTATGTACCTGGAAGATAACTCTCCCAAACAAGCTTAAATGAAGCTACACCTACTCATCTCGGAGGCTTACTACGCCGCTTAAACAAAGAGGACGCGGTAATGTCCTGAATCGTATCACAATCGAATCAACTCATTAGGATATGTACATCAAGACTCGACTCTTTGCCCATCTCCTGCAAGGAGGGTTCACTCCAATGTAATCTTGATATGTTAGCTTATGCTCAACAATGATGAGTTTCCTACCTATGAACCTCTCATAAATGAGGCTATATCATGCTGGTCATTATATTTACCGCATCTCAGGCACACAAAAGTTTCTAACCAGAGTTGAGCTTTGCGAGCTAATTATGGGCGGGTATGGTATCGAAGTCTGCTGCTAAGATGTAGATGCGGTAACAGGTTAGACTCCTACAGCTCTCATCATGATGAATGCCATTCTTTTCGAAGTGCGTGATGATTGCCTTTTACTGTGGCATAGCTGAGAACTGAATACCTTGGAGTAACGGCACAATATTCCGAGGGATTGTGGAAGGTCCTCCCGAACTCTCACACCGGTGAGTCTAAAGTCAGGCCGGCTGCAGGCGATGCATATCCGGTTGCATTCCCGCTGCAAGTTATTCTCATGGAACCAGGTTCGCTGATGGAGGGCACCGCGGCATGCATATCCAGTGGTCCTTTCTCCGCACTCGACCCCAACATCTGAAATCTGATAATCTAGCCAAGGCCCCTCGAACAATCCATAAGCCTTGCCGAAAGTGAGAATACTAGGTCGCAAGTGTTCGGTAGAGTCGATCCGTATAGCAGGGAATATAGCTTTCACCTTATTACTCCGATGTGATCGTTTGCTAAGTACATTTCGCGAAATTCAATGGTATGTATCATACCACCTCGATCGGCTTAGGCTCTACAGCAACCTGCCCATCTATCAAGACACGAGTTTATCGTACTCGCTAGCTACCTTCGCGAATGCAGATTGGCAGTAGACCTTTGCGGCTGAGTACTCGTTCACACTGGTATCTCTTAGGTCAATGAAACCATCGATCGAACGGGTTACGGTTACATGCCTACCCTCTCACGGGTATAAAGCCAGGAATCTGGGAGTGATATTGAGACAGTTGGTATATAGTAGCGTTTAATATAACGGCTGGAAAAAAAGCAAGCCTAAGAGTTAGAAGCATAGTCCAAATTGTCAATACTTCTTTTCATAGCGGATCGTGGCGGTTATTCTATTGGGCCCCGTTGGTAGGATCACTAGATTTAGTTGCGATAGTGCAATGTAACGGTCTTTGGCCTCTCTACTGCAGTCTAGTGCCGCGACCGGCTAAAAAATCAGCTACAGCAGGACCCTGATGAATTGGAATGCTGCCCACACTTCGTGTAATGGACATGGCTCCATGATCGTTTCATCTTTGATGCCATCCATAAAAGAATAATGAATCGAATAAAGATGGTAAATATGATTAGTTGGATATTATATATGGTGTTGAAGCAGTTTGATACTGGCACTGATAGGTGTGTTCCTATCAATAAAATTTCCTCCATTGGTGCTAGATATCATGTAACTCGTAAGTATGTACCATTTGGTCAGTTCCACGTCCCACCATGAGAAGGTAACGTTAGCATGTGAAAAATTTACCATGGTATCAGTTTGTACAATTTTTCTACTTCTTTCCGATAAGGGTAGTCCGGCAGCTCCGAGATCAATGAGAATGGCCGACAGGATGGAATTGGGCCGTGAAAGACCGAGGTGTGGAGTGGCGGTGGCCGACCGTTGAGGCTAGAGCATAAGGAGCCGACATTTGGCCGACGTTTCATGGTGAATTCTTTTTGGTGTTGAGCCGCAGTGGAGTTCTCAAAGGGGCATGCTGAGGTTACCCATGGTTTTTGAGGGGGATTTATCATGAACGTTCCTGGCTCACACTTACATAGTATGCTTCACATTCATAACAGATCAGACTCAGGCCATTAAGGACCCATAAATATGGATATTAGCTGCAGCCGTTCCCCTCATCCCCGGCAAGATCCGAACCCAAACGGAGCGTAGTCTCTTCTAAATGTCCGGGTTGGTGTTCTGATCCGTCTTCAGTCTGGCCATCATCGTCTTCTGCCTGTCCAAGAAGAATGTCCTCACTTCCCTGCCATTGAGGGGGCATGCTTGGCATTTCTAATTCATCGTCGTCTTCCCAGCCATAGTCTTCACCTTCGCTATCTGCAACCTCGAAATCGGTTTGACCTAATTTTCGCTTATGTCGCGAAGTTGGGGACAGAGGCAAGGATGCTTGGCTCTTATCCAGGCCCATACCAACAAGACCGTCCTAAGCGGGTCAATATTTCAAGCTAGTTGCGGGGCACGAGTTGACTTACGCTCTGGACATGAAAGGCAAAAACCTGACTGAGGCCCCCCGGGGTCATCTTACCATTCAATTTCTGAATGCCAACAAAGTGGACGTCGTGGACCGTGTTGTTCTCCATTATCCAGTCCCTAAATAGAACTAGCCGAGTAGCAATTCCCTGCTCCCAAGTGCCAGCATTAATAGCGGGGATGAGAGTAGCGCCATGCTCAAACTGCATTCGAGTAGCGCACTGGGACAAAATTACGATGCAAATATCCCTCGTGGCGGAAAGTTTCTGAAGCGTCGAAATCAAGAACTGAAGGACCTGCAACCTTCTAGCCGAAGGTCCTGGCCCTGTACATTATGTGAGCAAGCATCCCGAGATAAGGTTGTGATTATTGCGTAGCATTACCTTTTTGAGCCTGTCGGGTCTCGGAGTTTTTAGGGAAAGCGTAGTTCACCAGGCTTGACAGGGTATCGATTACGACGAGGGATGTATTGTTAGGAATCGCATTTGCTGTAGGTTTGCATATGAGACCGATAAGATGCGCCAGGGTCGGTGCTTGGAAATGGACGAAATTATCCAATTGATCCGCTGTTAATGATGTCGAAACAGAAGTGATCATATCATGAAGCCTACGGGAAGATACCGGATGGAACCCATCTGTGAGATGAATTAATGACTCGGTAACACATAAACCATATTAAACGACTATGGAAATATAATAGACGGCTGGATGAATATGGGCAAAGCAACACGAACCTACCCAAACAACCTTCTCACCCTGTCGTAAGACATTTGCAGCGAGCTGGGTTCTATATCTGACGTTCAGAAGATGCAACAACAGTTATATCATTTTGGGAGCGTCTATACCCGAGGGAAGTCTTTCCAGATCCTGGGGGACCCCATATCTCTATGACTTGGCCTTTCTGCAGGCCACCAGGACGAGGTAAGGTGCTGCTACTCTCACCAATGACATCATTGAGGACTTGGTCGAGAGCCTCAATATTTGTCGGTAAAAATCGTTGGGGATCAGTCCCTAGATCCTCAAGCGCCTGGGCCGCAGAAATAGTTGGCAAGCGATCTATGTCTGGTTAGCACCAGTCTAAAGATATATGATGGGATGCTATTCTTACGAGTCGAAGTTAGATCGAAACTAGATATATCTTGGCCGTGGATGGACGGATAGTCCATTTTAGAATCTGGGGGTAAGCGAAAGAAGGGGTTAATTAATTAATGGGTCGCTGCATAGAATAAATTAAATTACGCAAGTCATATCCTTTACCTTTTTCAAGTATCAGGCGGTAAGAAGTTTGTTGCTGGGGTTGGAGATTGGAGATTGGAGATTGGGGTTGAGTTCCCAAATCTCAGCAGGGTTTGAGCCTCACTGTGACGAACAGCCGCAGCCTGCAGATCAACCGCTGATCATCTTTTAATGTCCCTGAAGCAACTGTCGGCATTGGTGCACGTGACGTGGGGTCCATCAATTACTGATTGTACCTACGTACTTCGTACCTACTTCATTAAATGTGCCCATGTATTCCGATACTCTTACCAAATTATAATTCATGAGACACGTACCTAGTGTCCCGATCGTCCTTGCCGTTGTATTACTTAGTCAGATTCGCCATGCATCAATCACATTTTGATCAAGGAAACCTGATTCTCCCAGCAGCGTCGATCAGCCACATGACGGTAATAATGTTGGTTAGTTCGAAGCTAACAAGCTTAATACCAAGCTAATTGATGAAGAGGGGGTTCTATTTTACAAACGGATATAAACCTCACGGAAATTATCCAACTCAACCCAATAGCATATCTGGCTAACTTGTATCGGTCCTACATATCGAACTAGTTGATGCTTGAGGCTTGAGGCTCCTCTCTTAACCGTATCGGCAATGAGGCATTCCTAGCGCATCTTATGCCATACCTACCTAGGTAGTTCTAGCCCAATCCTGAACGGATCCTAGGCTACAGTTGTTAATTAATTGCCCCCACGAAGAGCCATTTGCTAACAACTTGAGAGATTTAGCTACCGTGGCTACTTCAAATAGTGCTCTTGTACGATTTACTACAATCGTGGAACAATCCGAGTCACAACAATAACTACCCCTTGGTCAGCGGGTAAGGAAAGCATAAACCTATCACCATCTAAAGGAAGCTGAGACGACATATGTGGTTCATCTCAGTCTTACTTACTTCGCACAACCGGATAAAGAAGTCAAGTAAACCTAGGTAGACACTGAAAACAAAAAGAGATAACCTAAACCGGTCCCGACTAGGAGACTTTCTTTCTTTTCGCATTGATGAAGCTAGTCGATCCTCAATGCGGAGAGCTCACAACAGATCTCTATTGGTTCGCGTACCTAACCTCCATGGTTACGCTATCAAGGCTATCTCCAGATCGCAGGCAGGGGATTGATGCAGGTACGTGTCGTGTCGGGGAAAAGTTTCAACTCGGACCAGTTCCTGGGGTCTGGGCCTGTTGAACGCCACAGTCCGGGGCTCCCAGGAAGTCAGCTTACTTCGGAAACATGGAACGGCACTCCTATCTCTCCTATCTCTCCTGAGCCGGTATGATAAGGCGAATAAATGCCTCTCGAAGCGAGACGATATGGTCACCCCGTACACGATCGCACCTTTTACTCTCAGAAAGCCACGTAAAGCTACAGGTAATATCCGAATAATCCATAGCGTATGCTGTCGTAAACGAATTCAGGGGATATACACTTGACTTCATGATGTATTCGAATACACGAGTCAAGGGGCTCATCTCGGCTTAATGGCGAGCGGAGCATGCCATAGCGTACATCGGACCAGCTCGGAGCGACCGAGAGCAGAAGGAAAAACCGGGGAACGATTTACCCGCGGGCAATCCTAGTCCACGATCAAGAAAAGATGGATCTAAGGAGGTGAAACCCCCACCAAAAAGGCCGCACAAGCCTCATGATACCACTGCCGCCCCATACGGGTTGTAAGAATTCCGCAAATCTGGTTTGGCACAAGCGACCTTTTGAAATGCTTCCGCTAGCGTCCAGTTACCTATGTATTATCTGATCGATGAGCTGAGGTATTGTGGTGGGGTAAATATCATCCATTGTTAAGCAAGGTCGTATTATTGCTCTGAGGATTGGGAATCCTAGCTAGCTCGTTGATAAGACTTTCAGGACGAGACGACTCTATGTCGGTGTTCTCGGCTACTACGTAAGCATCACGCGTATGTATGTATATATGTTGACCGGTAATACATATTCAACAAGGTCGAGGACGAGGACGAGGACGAGGACGAGCCTCTCTCCGCCGCACGATATAGCTAAGGGCCGACTCAAACATCAGAGGGTGGCCCGATTGACAGGAAACTCGTTCGGCGGTTGATTAATCTTGCCTTGCCAAGACATCGCGGGACCCCATGTGCGTTTGCTACCATTCACTTTATTTTTATTCTAGAATGTACTCCGGAATATGTAACGGGAATTGAGCTGCAGAGAGAGCTGTTGCGGAGAAGCGCCGCCCTCCGCCTTTCTATATTACGTATGCGTAAATGAGTCTTCTATGAGAAAGGTAGCGACCTCTGTTATCACTTACGAAGCAGGCTCCAGGGAGATATTTTCTAATTCCATCTTATGCCTGGATAAGCCGTGCGTACATAGGTAGTAGTTGATCATGGCATCCATTGTTATGCATCGCATGGTTACATAGGTAGGTATCTAGTATTACTGTATTTATCATATGAGCTACCTACTATACCTGTGGGAATGTTGGTATATAGAGCCATGTTATTTGATTGCTAGAATTCCTTCGAACGGGTCCCTGCATTAAACATTTAAGGAACTGATCTTCTTGCCTACTCCTTGCAGCATAAATATGATATGACGTCTGTGTGTATAACTGTTTGCTAACTTTTAGTCATCTCCTATATAATAAACATGTTAGTTATAATCGTAATATCTATTCCAGATTTCAAATTAACTTGGCAATAATAAGGCTCGTTTGCGCAATTAAGATGGACAAAGAGGTGCTCTTCGGTATGCCTGTCTGGGAAATGAGAACATTGTCTAGGCCCTAAAGCCTTAAGCCTAATGAAGTATAAACTTAGTTTATCTGTGGATCTACGACCCCGGATCAGTGGAAAGTTTAAGTATTATCTTTGTGGGGAAACATGCCTGTGTAGCGAATAAAGTATTTATACTGTGCGTATCTTGCGTATCTTGCGTATCTTGATGGTTTGCGCGCATGTGAGTTGCTCATTTTAGCACCTTTAATAGTTTGTCTCATACGTAACTCCTCGTGTTCACGAAGTCAATCTGAAGTCCCCTAGAATCCGCAATCAAAGCCACAGTCATCAAATTACTTATTGGAAGTTAAAACTACTGTATATTCCCCAGGATAAAGTGGGTTTGTCCTCGAGGCTACTCCCGCCTTTCCCCGGACTTACTTATATGTCTAGGTACCTACCTACACATTATTACGTATAGCCGCATACAAACTTGATGGATTGTCAGGACCACATGAGAATAACAAAAAGCTTCACGAGCATTTGCCCGTCTTCGTGTAATAATCTTGGGTGGGCTGAAAGAAGACGTAGCGATTGGTCTGTCATTAGAGAAAAATGACATGTCGGGTGACAATTAGACGCGAATCCGCTCTTGAGCAAAGGACGGTAATGAATCTTTCGACATTAATATACGCGTAAGGCGACCAACTGATGAACTATATTCTATCTTGTTATGTTCTATCTTGTACTTTCGGACGTATTCCACGACGCATAGCACACATCCATTCTGCCTTCTATTTTATTCATACGGCCCCCCACGTTCTCAGAAAAGCTTGGCACAGACTGGGCTTTCGGTAAACTGGTACCGGGATTCAAACATCAATTACATCAATTACATCAATTACATCAATATTCTGCTCCTTACCGAGGGATGCCGCAGAAGTTAGAAGAAAACCTGCTTCCTTCATCGACATCTTTCTTCCACGCCAGTTTTACCGAGACTTGGGGATTATTAGCTGTGCGATCACGTTCATGTTAGTTGTCGTCAGCACGTGTAAGACCTTATCAGCCACTTTCAAGGGAGCATGTGCAAACCGTGGATCTGGTGATAGGTAACAGGTCCCGGCCTACGTATTCGATAGTCCAAACTATACCTACTACTTATTGAATTTTAGTGGAATGTTGGCCTTGTGAGATGGCAGCGTACCTGATAAGAAGCAAGGCTAACCCCAGGAAGAAAAAAAGTAGTATCTGGAACAAGGCGAAACTTGGACTACACGCTATCTATCATACAAGTTGCACTTGGCATGAATGTCTTACAATACGTGTATACAGATCTTACTAGGGTAGATAGATAGCTTGTGGGGAGAAGCTCTGGGGTACGGTAGGTCTAGTTGTCCAATGCATGGTGACTTTCCTAACCCCTAACCCCAGATTTAGGACGAGTCAGGAACTCAGAAGAGAGAAAGATGGCGAAGATCAAACCCCGAGTCGCCTATCTGCTATCTTGGGAGCCTCTGTTTCGTGCGAATATATTAAGAAAGCTACGCCGTGCTCTCGTAATCGAGCCTGTACGAGTTTGTTGGCTTACTTGCGCTCAGGGCTCAGGGGCTGGGCTTGTTTTGTTTTTTTTTCTTGGTCATCTACAAGTTGTCCAGGTGTCATGTCTGCACGTCTTCTTATGTCAGCCAGCATCTTGCGTTCCGTTAAGAATTCTAGTGCGCTTCTTGATCCACTCATCGGAGTCCATCTGTACTAAACTTCTCAAGTATTGCCGAGTCGACGATGGCAAGATAGCCCTTATCTATCACGCACTAAGAAGCACAACCCGTCGAATGCGGCCGAGCTCGGCCCCACGTTCTCCATATCTTTTTATCGCGGGCCTTTGCAATAATTTTTTCTCCTTCTTCTCGTAGTCTCCGGAGAAGGTGTCATTGTAGTCAGCTCCCACTTAGATGACAGGTAGAAAGACAAAAATAAGTTAATTATTTACTTATTTTTATTAACGAAGATCCTTTGTTAGTCTAGTTACTTGTTCGTTTTATCTTTTTCCCTCCCTTTCCCTCGCCTCGATAAAAAAAAGAAACCGAGGCGGTTTTCGGGACGCGAGAGAATCATCAAAAGCAGCTAGTCGTTGCCGTACAGCCAGCCGCCTTGCCTTTTATCCCCACACATCTCGGTCGTACTATGCCACTACCCAGGCCATCCAGGTGGATGACTTACATTGAGGCTAGTAAGATGAGAATGAATAGTACGAGCTTGGTACGATGGGCTCCTGATCCATTCAGGTGGGATTGGCTTGCGGCATATGCGCTTATTAAGTAATCCAAATAATGCACACCGGTTACTTTTCCTCTCAACAAGCCTTAAGTCTTCTTATTAGTAGCAGTTAGTGATAAGATGAACGGGACGAAAAGAATTATACCAGACATAATAGTAAAAGAAGGTGGAAAAGAGGAATCTAGATAATACAATCAGATATGGAAGATGCCGTTGGAGGTGGACTGCGGATTATGCCATAGTAGGTACCTAGTTAGGATGAAGATAGGAGGATAGAAGTGAGGGAAGACCATGTGTTGTGTTCAATGTTCATTAAGGGCTATTCGTGGCTTGATTGTCCTTTTGTTACGTTTGCTAGACCTACCCCCTGTTACTTACGTCGTCTCTGTGGGTTTGTCTGGGTTGTCTGGGCTCCTTTTTTTTTTTTTTTTTTTCTACATAGTAACTGCTTTTCCACGCCCTTAAGAGCCGGGGGGCTCTAAGTGACGGAACTCCTAACCACATGTCCACACGTCCACACGTTCACAGAAATCCTCTGACCTTGACACGCGGAATAATCTCACACACCATCTCTATCTTTGCATACACCCCGTCCTATGAAAGATGCATACACTGGCTGCATACACTGCATAGACGACATATGCATAGACGACATAGACGACAGGTGGGAGGACATCTCGCGAAAGAAGATAGCCTAAGATTAGAGTATTTGAGGCTTGGTCCAGACCACCCAGCTACTAGGTAGAGTAGGTAGAAATAACAACAACAATTTCAATACCGATAATACTGATGCATAACAGGTAAGTACCTCAGCCAGCCAGCCAGCCAGCCAGGAGGTAGCACATTGATGATGATTTGACTTATTCTCTTTTTACTATGTACCCCCTTGTGCAAATCTTTCCAGTAGGTTCAGCGGCCTCCACGTTTCTCCTCCCCCTTCCCCAATTACCTCAAAATACAAATACGTACTATGCTATATAGGGTACCTAGGTACGTATTGTCGTATCGTGCGCAACTATGGCGAAGTAACGTGCGATGTACACACTCCAGGGGGGGGCCCCTCTTCAGGACTTGCCCACTGCCCACTGCCCAACCGACTAACCAACAGGTAGCCTGAAAACTGACCAATCACATAATACATGTGCGCCTCCTTCAGAATGGAGCTTTCAGGGTTCCAACTCCCCCAGGCCATATTCGTCCGTCTACTGGCTCCCCCCACACTAAGGGAGATTCTGTAAGGCAGGGCCCCGGAGGGGTGAAATGGGTGAAATGGGTGAAATTGTTACAAGTCTATATGTACCTCTATAGGTACCTACAGTTCCAACAATTACACTGTACAGTACGGATTACAGTACCCTACCGGTACTCGCATTTTTACTCGACTCGCCCACTCACCCACTCACCCACCGCCCCAGTGTAGCACGTTTTGGCACCTTGCAACTTTTCCGACCCGCCCGCTCTCGTAGTTCATTTAAAATCATACCAGTGCCCCCATTCCCCCAAAACGGCCTTCCCTTCGAAATTCTACCGCACCAGTACCACACCTGCAACCTGCAACCTACAACCTACACCCGGCTTTCTTCGACTAAAAAAGGCCGTTATCAACCTTGCTGTTGTACGTCCTCGAAATACCACAACAACAACAACAACCACCACCACAACAACAACCTACACCACTACCACCAACAAAGACTGACGACTTAATAATTTTCAAAGGAGGCATCAAGGAAGAAGAGAGAAGAAGAAAAAGAGAAGACTTGAATATATCAAGAATTTGTGTCAAGCTGGCTATTACGACGTCCAGCTTGTCAGTATATACGCCGTACTTCCTTGAGAACCTGTTATAGCAAGGAAGAGCCAGTGCCCACTTGGCTGGCGATCACATGCAACGCTCACAGTCAGCGGTGGATTTTTCCAACCTGCTGAACCCTGAGTCTACCACCATAACCAACGACAGTAACTCGACTGTTGGACATAAAGTGAATCCGGACGGAGACGTTGATATGGCTACCGTTACTGTTATACGACCGAACGGCCCTCTGCCCGGCGGTCAACCCGCCGAAAACACAAACGAATTGCCACGACCGTATAAGTGTCCTTTATGTGATAAGGCTTTCCACCGACTGGAACACCAGACTAGACATATCAGGACACATACTGGTGAGAAGCCGCATGCATGCCAATACCCTGGATGCAGCAAGAAGTTCTCCCGCTCAGACGAACTCACCCGTCACTCGAGAATACATAACAATCCTAACTCGAGAAGAGGAAACAAGTCGGGACAGGCTACGCATCATGGATTAGGTCACGCATTAACGCCGGACTCTATGATGCCTCCCCCCTCCAACCCAAGATCTATCAAGTCAGCCCCTAACTCTACGATTGTTTCCCCAAACGTCTCGCCGCCTCACTCTTACTCTGCATATACCATTCCGCATCCGGGGCCTCTTCATCACTACAACCGAAATATGAGTGGCAACGGCTCGCATCATGGCCACAGCATGGACATTGGCATATTAGCTAATGCCACAAACCAGATTGAGCGCGAACATATGAGTGTTCATCACCACTCGGCGAGATCTCACCCCTACTACTCTAATAGTCTCCACAGTTCGCGTAGCCATCTGCCTTCGCTCTCTGCCTACCATATGTCGAGGTCTCAGTCGCACGATGACCACGACGACCATTACCATGCTCTTCGGCATGCTAAGCGGTCAAGACCAAACTCACCGAATTCTACCGCGCCGTCATCGCCAACTTTCTCCCATGATTCTCTCTCCCCCACACCGGATCATACGCCACTAGCAACCCCGGCTCATTCGCCGCGCCTTCGGCCGTACGCTGGTATTGAGCTACCAACGCTACGTAATTTGACCTTGGGACATACACCGGCGTTAGCACCGATGGAACCGCATCTCGAAGGATCCACTTACCCACCCACCTCGCAACCGACTAGCAATGGTTCTCGGCCCAGCGGCTTGTCCCTAACGGATATCATCAGCCGACCCGATAGCAGTAGAAAGCTTCCTGTTCCTCAAGTACCAAAAGTCGCAGTTCACGATCTCCTATCCAACGATGGGTATAATACTAGCGGCCGAAGTTCAGCAAGCGGCAGTTTGGCAGGTGGTGACCTGCTAGATCGGATGTAGGCCTGTCAATTCAAAATACTGTTACTATCATTGCGACATGAATAACGACTTTAATTATAGAGGTTAACATAGACAAGAGGTGGCGTTCTAGTGGCGACATATTTTTATTTTGAGAGTAGCGGTTGCTATTCGGCTTGTTTAATTACACTACCTTTACGGTAGTAATCCAAGCAGTTTCACAATGGACGGACGGCGGATTTACATTTGGGCTTTCCGTGTTTTCAGGCGAATTCACGAACTTTTAGAATTGAGACCCTCATCGGCGGTTAGATCTCGTGTTATAAGTTGGTTTTGGAATCAAATTTCTCTACTCTCAGGTTTCCGTTCATCGAGCAGAATCGACGGAAAAGGAACGACAAAGATTAACCACGTCTCTTTTTCCTTGACTTCTCATATTTCCTCTCAGTTTCACAGCGTTGGCATATCGGGGTTGATTCTCGTTCCTCATAGACGATGGGTTAGGCGAACACAGCGAGTTGCGTGTTTGGAGCATTGCGGCGCTTAGCTGGATCGGCAATCAAAAACCTCGGGCGATCTGTCTACTTCCTCTCTTCTCAACTACGAGCGTTCAAAGGGGTCCAAAGGAGCTATTTGCTGAGTGTGCGCTTTTCAACTCAATCTCGGGCCAATATCTTGGTACAGGCTTGGCGGTTATCTGGTCACAAAAAGACAGGCAGCATGTTCTCACAATATTGGTAGTTGATAATGGTAAATGACATGAAGCACAGACAAATAAGATTCGGTCAAGACCTCTGAACACCCAAGAAACATTGTTCTCCCACCACTTTGTGGACTCCGTAAACCTATGATATGTTTGATCATCGTGACAAATACCCAAGTTGTCGGGTCCAAAAATTACCCCGTAGTAGCAAATCCGGTGTGTCCCAAGCCCAGGTCGAGGAGACAAATGAGAGCGGGTATCGACATGTACAAGTTCTAAAAGATTTTAAAAGAGTGGCCAGGATTTCAAAGTCTCCCCTCCACTAATACAACCCAAGCAAGTTATTTTCTATGTTTTTGTTACACAAGTAGGAGTCACCTATAATTATCGAGAGATACCGACACAAGTGACTAATAATAAGCCTACCGTCGCCCGTATCGCAGATTACTACGCGCAGCAGAGCCCCCCTGTAGTCACTCATTGGAACACCCCGCATACCAGAAGCAAATAAGGGGACCAGGCTTAAAGACATGGGGAAATTAAGGGAGAGAGTGATAGCCTAGGGGAGTCTCGGCTCGGGGCGGGCTACTGGAATCTTTTGCCAAGGCTCTTCTCCAGATCGCCTTTGGAGGCGCGGCTTATTACAGCGATAAGACGGCAAGGCGGACGAGCATTATATAAATTTCTCAGGTGTACCTACGTGTGCCTCATATGTACATGCTGTAGTAATATTTTCGATATGAAAAAGGGCACCCGCATATAATGACTGACACACCAGACAGAAGAAGAAAAAAATAGAGAAAATATTTTCACTCTTCTCCAAGTTACTTTGCGTTATTATTAATATATTCATGCTCACCGCCGAATAAACAGACGCAAGAAGGAAGCTATTACAATAGTTAATAGGTTTAACGTATGAGGGGAGAAGAGGCGCCCCCCCACAAAAATAAAATCTTGGTAGACCTTTTTACCTTTTTTCTCTCGTAACAAGTAGAGATATATAGTACAGTTGCAGAGGCTAGAGAAGATTTTACATAGTACCAAGTGGACCACCGGGAATGACAAGCAGGAGGCAGGAGGCACAGCGGCAGTGCGTCACCGTCAGCCCTGCGAGCAGTATTGTAGAAGGGGAAAGAAATTTTTATTACCGGACGTCCCCGAAAAGCTGTGGTCCAATCCTGGGGTTGCGCTGAAGAAGCGGTGGGAGGAGGCATCATCTCTCTCTTATGCAACCTGCCAACGGTAGATGCGCAAGCTCCAATGACAAACGACGGGGCGCGGACGCAATTATTCTTTCGTAGGGTAAGCGGAAGAGTTGGCGTAGCCGTAGCCTCTTCTTACCTTTTGTCTGCCTTCCTATTTACCGGTTTCTTACTACTTGGGTAGTATATATGTACCTAGGTATGTACATATGTCGTGAGCGCGAGAGATAGGGGGGGGGGGGGGGGGGGGGGGGCGCGGGGGGGGGGGGGGGGGGGTTTTTGTTGTGTTGGCGACCCATAAACGAAAAACAAGGCCGCGAGATGAGAAAATGAAGCTGGTGA